>NC_060283.1:51063667-51080318 GCF_021613505.1 Equus quagga | reverse complement strand
CCTATCAGACTTTCAGTGGATTTCTCTGCAGAAACCTGACAAGCCAGGAGAGATTGGAATGACATACTCAAAACTTTAAAAGACAAAAATCTTCAGCCCAGAATACTCTAGCCTGCAAAAATCTCCTTCAGATATGGAGGAGAAATTAAATCTTTCCCAGACAACTGAAAGCTAAGGGACTTCGTAGCCACAAGACCCCACACCCACAAGAAATCCTCAAGAAGGCCCTCATACATGAAAAAAGAAAAAAAGGGAGAAAGGGGTCACAAAACACAGAGTAAGGAGACAAACAGATAGAGAGAATCAGAATAGGATAGCAAATATTCAACTACAGCATTAGGAATAAAGGGAAGGAAAACACTAAAAACAAAGGCAATCTTGTCACTTTAACCACAAACTCACAACACAAACTGGAATAACATATGAGAATAATAACTTAGGAGGGGAGGAGGAAAGGGACTGAATCAGTTTAGACTGAGGAAATAAGAGGCCACCAGAAAATGGACTATGTTATACACAAAATTCTGAATACAAACTTCAGGGTAGCCACTAAACTAAAAAGCAGAACAGAGACACAAAAAGTAAATAAGGAAAAAACAAAGAAACACGGCATAAAAAACTGCATAATTCAATGGGTAAACCAAAACACACAGGACGAGAAAAAAAGGAAATAGAGGAAAACCAAAAAAGGAGTGATATAATAACAGCATTAAGCCCTCATATATCAATAATCACCCTCACTGTAAACGGACTGAACTCTCCAATAAAAAGACACAGAGTGGCAAGATTGATTAGAGAACAA
The DNA here is from genome assembly GCF_021613505.1 of Equus quagga. Classification (NCBI taxonomy): domain Eukaryota; kingdom Metazoa; phylum Chordata; class Mammalia; order Perissodactyla; family Equidae; genus Equus; species Equus quagga. The sequence goes on along the minus strand of NC_060283.1, from coordinate 51,079,516 downwards.
GATCCAACAATTTGTTGCCTCCAGGAAACACATCTCAGCTACAATGACAAATACAGGCTCAGAGTGAAGGGGTGGAAGACGATACGCCAAGATAATGGCAAACAAAAGAAAGCAGGTGTCACAATACTTATATCACACAAAGTAGACTTCAAGATAAGGTAGGTAAAGAGAGACAAAGAGGGGTAATATATAATGATCAAAGGGACACTCCATCAAGAAGAAATAACGCTTATAAATATCTATGCACCCAACACAGGAGCACCAAAGTTCATAAAGCAACTATTAACAAACCCTAAAAGAAGATATTAAAAATAACACAATAATAGTAGGGGACCTCAACACACCACTCACATTGATGGACAGATCATCCAGACAGAAAATCAACAAGGAAACAGTGGAATTAAACGAAAAGCTAAAACAGTTGGACTTAATAGACATATACAGAACCCTCCATCCAAAAACAGCAGAATACACGTTCTTCTCAAGCGTGCATGGAACATTCTCAAGGACAGACCATATGTTGGGAAACAAGGTAAGCCTCTATAAATTTAAAAAAATTGAAATAATAACAAGCATCTTCTCCAATCATAATTCTACAAGACTAGAAATTAATTACAAGAAAAAAGCTGAGAAAGGGACAAAGATGTGGAGACTAAACAATACACTATTGAACAAGCAATGGATAATTGAAGAAATTAAAGAAGAAATCAAAAAATATCTGGAGACAAGTGAAAATTATAACATGCCATACCAACTCATGGGATGCAGCAAAAGCTGTATTAAGAGGGAAATTCATCGCAATACAGGCACACCTTAACAAACAAGAAAAATCCCAAATAAGCAATCTCAAATTACACCTAAATGAATTAGAAAAAGAAGAAAAAACAAAGCCCAAAGTCAGCAGAAGAGAAATAATAAAAATCAGAGCAGAAATAAATGCTATTCAAACAAAAAAGGCAGCAGAAAGGATCAATGAAACAAAGAGCTGGTTCTTAGAGAAGACAGATAAATTTGACAAACCCCTAGCCAGACTTACAAAGAAAAAAAGAGAGAAAGCACAAATAAACAAAATCAGAAATGAAAGAGGAGAAATAACAACAGACTCCATAGAAATAGAATGGATTATAAGAGAATACTACGAAAAACTATATGCTGACAAAATGGATAATCCAGAGGAAATGGATAAATTCTTAGACTCTTACAACCCCCAAAGCTGAGTCAAGAAGAAACAGACAATCTGAATAGGCCAATCACAAGGAAAGGGATTGAAACAGCAATCAAAAGCATCCCAAAGAATAAAAACCCAGGACCAGACAGCTTTCCTGGGCAATTCTACCAAACTTTCAGAGAGGATTTAATACCTATCCTTTTCAAGCTATTCCAAAAAATTAGGGAGGATGGAACACTTCCTAACACATTCTACGAGGCCAACATCACTCTGACACCAAAGCCTGACAAGGACAGCACAAAAAAGGAGAACTACAGGCCAATACTGCTGATGAACATAGATGCAAAAATTCTCAACAAAATTTTTGCAACCCAAATTCAGCAACACATCAAAGGGATCATACATCATGATCAAGTGAGATTCATACCAGGGACACAAGGGTGGTTCAACATCCGCAAATCAATCTATGTGATACACCACATCAACAAATTGAGGAATAAAAACCACATGATCATCTCAATAGATGCAGAGAAAGCATTTGACAAGATCCAACAGCCATTTATGATAAAAACTCTTAACAAAATGGGGATAGAAGGAAATTACCTCAACATAATAAAGGCCATATATGACAAACCCACAGCCAACATCATACTTAATGGGCAAAAACTGAGTGCCATCCCCTTGAGAACAGGAATGAGACAAGGATCCCCAGTATCACCACTTTTATTCAACATAGTTACTGGAGGTTTTGACCAGAGCAATTAGGCAAGAGGAAGGAATAAAAGGAATCCAAATAGGGAGTGAAGATGCGAAACTCTCGCTGTTTGCAGATGACATGATCTTGTATATAGAAAACCCCCAAAAATCCATTTGAAAACTAATAGAAATAATTAACAACTACAGTAAAGTTGCAGGGTACAGAGTCAACCTACAAAAATCAACTGTTTTTCTATACTCCAATAACGAACTTACAGAAAGAGAACACAAAAATATAATTCCATTTGCAATCGCAACTAAAAAAATAAACTATCTAGGAATAAATTTAAGTAAGGAGGTGAAGGACTTATACAAAGAAAACTATAAGACATTACTGAGAGAAATTGATAATGACTTAAAGAGATGGAAAGAGATTCCTTGCTCATGGATTGGAAGAATAAACATAGTTAAAATGTCCTTATTACCCAAAGCAATCTACAGATTCAATGCAATCCCTATCAGAATCCCATGACATTCTTCACGGAAATAGAGCAAAGAATACTAAAATTCACATGGGGCAATCAAAGACCCTGAATTGCTAAGGCAATCCTGAGAAAAAAGAATAAAGCTGGAGGCATCACAAGCCCTGACTTCAAAATGTCCTACAAAGCCACACTGACCAAAACGGCAGTGACCAAAAACAGGCACACTGATCAATGGAACAGAACTGAGAGCCCAGAAATAAAACCACACATCTACGGTCAGCTAATCTTCGACAAAGGTGCCAAGAACATACAATGAAGAAAAGACAGTCTCTTCAATAATTGATGGTGGGAAAACTGGACAGCCACATGCAAAAGAATGAAGGTAGACCACCATCTCACACCATACACAAAAATAAACTCAAAATGGATCAAAGACTTAAAGATGTCTTAAAGACTTAAAGACGACCTGAAACTATAAAACTCCTGGAAGATAATATTGGCAGTACACTCTTTGACACTGAACTAAAAAGGATCTTTTCAAATACCATGTCCTCTCAGACAACGGAAACAAAAGAAAAAATAAACAAGTGGGAATCCATCAGACTAAAGAGCTTCTGCAATGCAACAAAAACTAGGATCAAAAGAGAGACAACCCACCAACTGGGAGAAAATATTTGCAAATCATATATCTGACAAGGGGTTAAACTCCATAATATATAAGGAACTCAAACAAATGAACAATAAAAAAGCAAACAACCCGATCAAAAAGTGGGCAGAGATGAACAGACGTTTTTCTAATGAAGATATACAGATGGCCAATAAACACATGAAAAGATGTTCAACATCACTAAGATACCACCTTACACCTGTTAAAATGGCTCTAATCACTAAGACTAAAAATAACAAATGTTGGAGAAGGTGTGGAGAGAAGGGAACCCTTACACACTGCTGGTGGGAATGCAAACTGGTGCAGCCGCTACGGAAAACAGTATGGAGATTCCTTAAAAAGCTAAAAATAGACCTGCCATATGACCCAGCTATCCCACTACTGGGTATCCACCCAAACAACTTGAAATCAACAATCCAAAGTAACATATGCACCCCATGTTCATTGCAGCACTATTCACAATAGCCAAGACATGGAAGCAACCCAAGTGCCCATCGACCAATGATTGGATAAATAAGATGTGGTATATATATAAAATGGAATACTACTCAGCCAGAAAAAAGGACAAATTCATCCCATTTGCAATAACATGGAAGGACCTAGAGGGAATTATGCTAAGTGAAATAAGCCAGACTGAGATAGACAAACACCATATGATTTCACTCATATGTGGAATACAAACAAGTACTGGGACAAAGAAAACAGTTCAGTGTTTACCAGAGGAAGGGGGGTAGGGAGACACTGGGGGGGAAGGGGAGCACTTACATGGTGACAGTCAAGAAATAATGTACAATTGAAATCTCACATTGATGTAAACTATTATGAAGTCAATAAAAAAAACAAAAAACAGAAACAAACAAAAAAAGGTGACAGAGGTACAATTTTTCTTAACTGATAATTTTTAGCACTCAATATACCTATATACCTCACACAACCGTGGAATTACACTAACAATTAATCCATGTGATAGAAAACAGATCAAGAAAGTTTACTTTAAGATACTAAAATCAATATACATTTGTCTTCAGGACAAGATTATCAGATGGACATAAAAACAAGATCTATGAAAACAAATATGACCACACAATAACAATACACTTTTAAGGAATTTGCACAATGGATCAAAGGAGAACCATGTGTTACAACTCAACATTCTTATACTAAATATATCATTTGCATCTTCCCCCTCTCCAACTGAAACCTGCTCCTTTCCTACATGCTATAGTTCAGTGAATGGGATCACTGTCTACACAGGTTTTTTTTAAAGACAGAAACTTGGGGGTCATTTTTGACTTCTTCAGATTTACCCCCTCATATCAGATAAATCATTATTTCTTAACTACCTTTTGAATCCATCAACTTTTTTCTTTTCAAGGCCAAAACCTTGGCGTAGGGCACCATTAACTTTGGTTTGGACTACTGCAGTAACTTCCTACCAGGTCTCACAAGATTACTTTGGTTCTTCTCTAATTTATGTACTACACTACAGCCAGAACAGTCTTTTTCAAATATAGAATTCTTTTTGCAGGGGAAGATTAGCCCTAAGCTAACATCTGTTGCCAATCTTCCTCCATTTTTCTTCCTTCCACCACCCTGCAAAGCCCCAGTACAAGTTGTGTACAGTTCTAAGTTCTGGTTTTTCTATGTGAGCTGCTGCCACAGCAGGCTACTGACAGACGAGCAGTGTGGTTCTGTGCCCGGGAAATGAACCTGGGCTGCCAAAGCTAAGCACACTGAACTTTAACCACTAGGCCATCAGGGCTGGCTCTCAAATATAAATCTTTATCAAACACTTGTTTCCTTAAAATCATTCAATAACTTCCTAATGCTTTTGAAATAAAAGGTCAAACTCGAAGACATGGCTTAAGGCCTTGTAAAAGTGGAGACCGCACAACTCTAGTCTCATCTCTTGTTTTCCATCTCACCACTATGCTCTGGTCAGGCAGATCACTCTCAACTTCTTTTTAGGTCCACTAACTTGCCAGGGCCTTTCCCAAGTCTGGGCCTCTGCGTCCACTCTTCCTTCTAGCTAGTGTCTGGAGACAGTGAAACCTTCCTCAGCTAGTCTTTGTGCCCTTCCTCAGTTGATTCATGAGACAGCCAAGATTGTGTTGTGCCCCAAATATTTCCCGAGAATCTACTACATGCCAGGGTACTGTTGTAGAAGCTGGGGATATAGTGATAATTAGGGTAAGATGGCCCTTGCCCTCAAGAAGCTTAAGTACAAAGACTCTGAGTGAGAATGAGCTTAGCATATCTGAGGAGCAGAGAGAGATAATGCCAGAATGGCTAAAATAGTAGAGTGAAAGATGGGGAGAGTGGAAACAGGCCACGGTAAGAAGCTGGATTAAGTGTAACGGGGAGTCACAATAAGTTTTAAGCAGAAGAGTGATAATCATGATGCATGGTTCAGAAAGATTACTTTGGCTGCTTTGTTCATGAAAGAAGGTATGGGGCGGGGCAAGAGTGGAGGAAGAGATATCAGGAATCAGTTGTAGTGGCCCAAGTGAGAGACGGAACACTAGAGTTGGAGTTTGAAGATGTTGATAAATAGTTGGATTCAGGACATATTTTGGAGGTAATAGCTGACTCTACTCACTGATGGACTGAATGCAAGGTATGAAATAAAACGAAAAATCAAGGGAGACATGTTTTTTAGCCGAACAACTGGATTTATGACATGAGGAAGGCATATTGGGGGAGAGGGGGCAATAAAAATTAGTCAAATGGACATTGCAAGTAGGCATTTCAATAAATAAGTTTAAAGCTCAGGGGAGAGATCCAGGCTAGAGATATGAATTTGATATTCCATCAGTATGTGAGGCTGTGGTACTATATATATGAGATCACTTAGGAAGAGAGCTTAAGTAGAAAATAAGATAGCTAAGGCCAGCGTCCTGGGAATATTCCAACAGTTAGAGTTCTGATGAAGGAAGCAAAAAACCCTCCCCCAAAACAACAAAACCAAACCTGAAATGACTGGTTGGTCTAGTAGGAAGAAAAAACCCAAGTGAGGTAGCATGAAAGCTCATAGAAAAAAATTCATAAAGTTTCAAATATTAAGGAGGGAGTAGTAGATTGTGTGAAATACTGCTAATGTAAACTTGATAAACATCATTTCAGTGGAGTGGTGGGGATGAAAGTCCTCTTGGAGAAGGCTGACGAGAGAATGAGAGGTGGTAAGAAAGTAGAGAGAATGAATAAAACAATTCTTCCAAAGAATTTTGCTGTGAGGGGAGCAAAGAAAGGGGCTGGTAGCTGGATGGGAACATAAGGTTATAAGAGGGTTTTTTAAAGATGGGTGATATTAAGGCACAATGAGAATAATTTAGAAGAGAGGGAAGACGATGCAGAAGAGAAAGAGCATAATTTCAAGAGGGCAGGTCTTCAGAAGGCACAAGTGGATGACATTTTAAATGTGAATGGAGGGACTGGTCTTAAGTAAGAACAGGGACATTTCCTCCATAACAGAAGTGAAGGCAGAGTTTTCATCTGATTGCATCCGTTTTCTTTGAAAAGTATACAGCTAAGTTATGAACATACGTGTGGAAGGAGAACTGGAGATCTGAGGAAGAGATCATAGAGACATAGAAAAGAAATTTATTAAGGAAGTATAATAGAACTAACTAGCAGCATCTGATGACCATTTAAGAGTGCAGTCATGAATCTGAGGAAGGTCTAGTGAGCACAATTTTGTGATGTTTCTCCAGCAACCTTGAGCTGCTTGGGTATAGGCCTGGAATAATAAGCCAGTTGAGTTGGGAGGTGGGGTTTTGTCAGGCTACTGTGACAGACTAAAAGAAGGGAGATAAAAGAGTACCAAAATATGGCATATAGGCTGGAGAATGAAGTGATAACAAGAGGGAGGTGATGAATAGCAAAAAAGTAGAAGTCAAAGGATTGGAAGTCTTAATGAGATCAAATAATTTTTGAAATAAGAATATGACGCTAGGTGAGCTGGAAGGAGAGGCAGGTTAGAGTAAGATACTTGAAATCAAGATTTCAGGAGTAGTACGGTTACTGATGATGATAAAGTCTAGGGAAGCAGTTCTCAAATTTTAGTGTACATCAGAACCACTTGGAATCAACACACAGAATGCTGAGCCCCACATCCAGAGTTTCTCATTAAGTAGGTCTGGAGTGGGGCCAAGAATGGCATTTCTAGCAAGTTCCCACATGATACTGATGGTCTGGGGACACACTTTGAGAACCACTGGTCTAGGGTATGACTTCTGTCAGTGATCAAGATGGGGTAGAAGAAAAGACCTTTGGAATTAAGATCAGGAATTGAGAAACTAGGCTGTTGCTGGATCATTTATGAGGAGGCTGAAGTCCCTAAGAATGTTGATGGGAGTGACTGGAAGGTAAAAGACAGTTACAGAAAGAGATAATAGGTGGCAAAGTCTGATGTCATGTACTTCCAAAGGAGCTGGGATTTTTGTAGGATGAAAGGAGTCAAGCAGTTGGAAATAACAATGGGTAACAAGGAGAAAACCTATCCCATCTCCAGGTTCTGAAGTTTTAGGGTAGGGGAGGAAAACAGCTTATACTTAAAGAACAGTAGGACAACCCATACTGGGAGCCTTTCAGAGAAAAACTAGCCTTGACTAGAGACTAAAGGGACCTAACTACCAAATGCAGTGGGTAAACAATGGGTTTTACGTTAAAAAAAAAGAAAGTATAAAAAATATTTTTGAGACCATTGGGGAAATGTGTATGTGGGCTCTACATTGGAATTACATGTGGAATTATTGCTAATATTCTTAAGTGCGTAATTGCTATGTAGGAAAATTTCCATATACTTAGGAGATTCTGAAGTGTTTTAGAATGAAGTGTCATGATACCTGCAATTTCAAATGGTTCCACTGAAAAAGAAAAGTGTGTGTGCGCGCACATGCACATGTGCACACATAATCTCCAAAGATAGCCTCCAACGAACCTTGCCTAGCGGTATTCTTATTCTTGTGTAGTGCCCCTCATAAGGAATCTGGGCAGATTCTGTGAGTGCCTTAACCAATATAATGTGGCAGAATTGATTCTGTGCTAATTTTGAGCCTAAACATTAAGAAGGCCCGGCAGCTCCCCCTTTCGTGCTTTTGGGAGCCCTGAGCTATCATGTAACAAGCTTGGCTACCCTTCTGGAGAGACCACAGAGAGGGGGAGAGGCCTGGAGACTACAGGAAGAGATGAAAAGATGACGAGAAGTAGCGAGGGAGATGGGCAGTGAGGGGAAGGGAGGAACTGAGAGGATATCTAGCCATCCTAGCTGACTCTTCTAACCAACACAACCAAGGTGCCACGGTGAGCCATCTTGGATGTTTCAACCTAGTCAAATCCTAGCCAACATGGAACAGGGGAACTACTAGCTAAAACCAGTCAATCCACAGAATTATGACAGATATTAAAATTACTGTTGTTTTAAGGCACTAATTTTGGGGTAACTGCTGCACAACTATACACACACACATACAGGAGGGTGGGGAAAGAGAAGGCAAATGTGACCAAATGTTAATTAATGAATCCAGGTGAAGGGTAGAAAGAGTCCATTAAGTTTTATTCTCCAACTTCTCCCTGGATTTGAAAATTTTCAAAATAAAAACCTTACAGAGGATTTGATCATATCTAATCACTCCTTAGAATTACTGCTAATTTTTAAAGTATGATAATGGGATTGAGGATACGTTTTTTTTAAAAAAAGAGTTCTTATCTTTTAGAGTTACTGAAATCTTTCCTGATGAAATGATCTAGTGTCTGAGATTCACTTCTAAATAATCCAGGGGATGGGTGGAGAAGGAAGCTGGGATACAGATGAAACAAGACTGGCTTTTGTTGCTATTATTGTCGATAATGGGTACAAGGGGGACGGTTATTATACTCATCTTTGCTCAATATTTTCCATAAGTAAAAAAAAAAAAAAAAAAAAGGAATTGCAGGAGAAGCAACGTCTTTAGGTTTCAGTTGCAGTAAGAACGTAAATGAAATGGTGAGGTTAAAAAAGCAGAAAAGACAACAATGCCTTGCATCCAAGAGGGGAAGATGGTAGCTAAAGCACAGAGGATCTTATATAAGGATATAAAGTACTTACTAACAAGTTTGCTCTCCCCAGAGCTGCTACAGTTATAAACTATCTGTGATTATGAGTGATTTTGCTAACTTCAGTGTTCTCCATTGGCACAGATCATCTAGAACTAATTGTACATAAGAATAACTTCCTTTGTTAATTGTAGGGAGATGTAGGATGGAGCAAAGAACTGAAAGGAAGAGCTGAAAGGAGGAAATATATTGGCAAGGGACAGAAGCACTAATGTTAACCAATGATATCTAAGGGCAGTGACTACAAGTTTAATAAGAGAAGGGGATTTCATAAGGATACTTGCATCAAGAGGGAAAAAAAGGAATGCCTATATACAAAAATCATCAGCTTTTTGTTTACAGTTAAATTGAGGATATACTAATTCTTATTTCCCTTGCACATAAAGTAATTCGAAGCTGAAGAGGCCCTAACCCCAAGAATACAGAAAATAATTTTGTGATATACTACTGTTCTCTTCATCTCCAACACGCTAGGCTTCATGTACTGAAACACGTCAGCTACACAGATAGAGAGAGAGATAGATACAGATATTAGGGATATCAGGAGAAAAAAGTTAGAGTTGGTCACAGGAAGAGGTAGTAAAAATTTTCTACTAAAAATCTTAAAATAGCCATAGTGCAAGGCAAGGAGGCTCAGCTCTGTTCCCACTGATAACTTGAGAAATAACAAAATACGAAGAATAATCACCACAAAAATCATTTCTTATCTGTATAACAATTTACATTATACGTATATACTATCTAACACTCTACTCACAACCTTCTGAAGTATGTCTGGTAGAGCCCCATAGAGAGAGAAGAAAACTGAGTATCCAAGAGGTTAAATTACCTATTTGGAAATTCATCGCTAGTAAATGGTATAGCTAAGACTAGAGGCCCAAGACCTGATCTCTTGGTTCAGTGGTCTTTCTACCATTAGGAAGTGATGAACTGAAAGGAGAATGGAGTACCTGAATTATTTATACACTAAAACTTGGTACAAGTTCAGATAAAGAAAAATGAAGAAAGAATTATACAAATTCTGAGAGCAGTGATGAGAGAAAAGTGACCAAAAACTGATGCAAACATTTATTAAATGCACGTAAGAATACTAACTCTTCTTTTGATGTACACCTAAAGGGATGGCATACTTTACCAACCAGTCTTTGAGTACTACTCACAATATTTACTTCTCATTTTTTAAACTGTTAAAAAAAAAAGCACGAAAAATATTATTAGCTCTGTTATACAGATCCATCTCACTTCCCATTCTCTAGAAGCCAATCTGTCACTCTAAGGCTTTGGTACACAGTAGTACCTTGTGTAACAGATGTTTATCTTCATTAAACCTACCCGGCTCTGTGATTGTTTTAGGCTTCTCAGTTTCCACAGGGTCTGGATTTTCAGGCATTTCTTGAATATCATCTTCTGCAAATCCAGTATCTGGGCTGCTGGTTGGTTTATCGTCATCTTCATGACTCAGAGATGGTGAAGATTCTCTCTTACTTATCTCTAAAACAGCTGCTAGAAGCTCTTCTTCGCTCATTCCGTCAAATCCGGAGTTTTCCAATTCGGACTTACCAGGCTCTATTCTGCATGATTTTGAATCCTGAAGAAGAGCATTAGTTTTAGGGGAAACCAGAATGCCTACAAATATAGCAATCTTAGAGTTTAAAGTGAGAAGTTTATTTTATTTCTAAAAAGTTTCCTTTCTTTGATGTTTTGGTTATTTACTAATCAATAACCAATAAATAAACTCACTAGCAAGCCTAATTTTCTATTAATAGTAACTACATAAGGATACATGTTTATTTTCTTGATTATACTAAGTGTTAAGTATGCTCTTTGTACAAATTTGGAAAATATATAAAAATAATAAAATAAATTCCCCCAAAATCCTTCATTCAGAGATAATTACTATAATATTTTTGGCGTATTTTCTTCCAGATATGTTTGATCATACTGTAAATATTGTCACTACACCTAATATTCTTTTTAAAATGTTGGCAGGTCTTGCTCCTCGTTTTTTAACAAATGAGAAAAATAAAAACTATATCAAGATTATATAAATATTCAGAAGTTATTTTCTGAATAACTTTCTCTCATTTCTGGGAGAATTTCTGACTTTGTCATTTCTCATTCAAGGTGAGCAACCACAAACTACCTCTCGCTTTAAAGATGGGAAATAAGCCAGAAAAAAAAATAACTACAACAATAATTACGTTATCTTGACAAAAGGGAAGTTTAAAATCAGTCACATAAAATGATGTGAACTCTTAGAAAAGCTTATATCTTCCAAATATGAACTATCATTATATGTCAAGATAAAAGGTGATGTAGTTATGCCTTCACATTCATTATTTAAACTTCAGATTACCTGGTTGGACTGTTCATATGAAACCTTTACTATGATTCCCCCATATTAACAATTAGATCAAAATAAAGCAAATAATTATTTGAGGACCAATATGGAAAAGAAGCTCTGAAGGTTAACAGGAGAAAGCAATTTACGTAAAACTTTCATTTCTTAAAAGTCTCAAGCCTGGAAACAACCTAAGTGTCTATCGAGGGATGAACGGATAAGGAAGATACATACATACACACACACACACATAGGAATACTATTCGGCTATAAAAAAGAATGAAATCTTGCCACTGGCGACAACATGGATGGACCTTGAAGGCATTATGCTAAGTAAAATAAGTTAGGCAGAGAAAGACAAATACTGTATGATCTCACTTTTATGTAGAACCTAACAGACAAACAAACAAACAAAACCAAGCTCAGATACAGAGAACAGACTTGTGGTTGGCAGAGACAGGCATTGGGGGGTGTGTGAAATGGGTAAGGGGGTCAAAAGGTACAAACTTCCAGTTATAAAATAACTAAGTCAGGGGGATGTAATATACAGCATGGTGACTATAGTTAACAATACAGTATTGTATATTTGAAAGTTGCCAACAGAGTAGATCTTAAAAGTCCTCCTCATAAGAAAAAAATGTTTTTTGTAACTATGTACAGTGACAGATGTTAACTAGACTTATTGTGGTGATCATTTCATAATATACACAAATACTGAATCATTATGTTGTACACCTGAAACTAATATAATGTCATATGTCAATTATATCTCAAAGAAAAAGTCTCAATCCACTGTTAAACAGGCTGGTTTTGTAGCTACAAAAAGCACTGTTTAAAACTAGTATTTGAACAGATCCATTAAGTTTATGAGCTATCTTGTGTATTTATTAAGTTTGCTGATGCTTGTTAGGAAAGGCATCTGTTTGGACAGTGAGAGCTACACAAATCTTTGTCAGATACTTTGATGAGAAATTTCTTACTTTTTCCAGGTCTTCCTGCTGCTGTTCACTGCCTGGTATTTCACAAAGTCTCTGGCTAAGGGCCACGGAGCGTTTTAGCTCATCCTCACTGTCTGAATCAAGGCATAAAGCCAAGGAGCTCTTGGATTTGAAGGTGAAATTCCTGTAATATAAGGAAAAAAAAACCTACATAAGTCTGATAAATAAACATTTGTCCTAGTTATTCTTTTGATGTATAAATACCAAAATAAAACAAAAAGTTTTTCCATTATGGAAAATGATTTACTAGAGAAAACATGATAAATCAAAAGAAGTATATTTAAGCATTACCTTTGCCCCACTCCAAAAGAGCCATGCTTTGAAAATTAGACAACTCTTATGCTATTATATATCATCAGTAAACCAATCACTTTGTGCCTTTTTTCTTTTAATGGTCAACCCCAAGAAGTTTGTTATTGTCTTTATAAAGCAAGTACTCTAGTGAATGCATGCAGACATAGCAATGAATAAATGTTTTTGACAACAGAGTGCATGAGGACTAATTTTCGATCTTTTGAATTATGATCTGTGTACTTTAAAATTAACAGTAACATTCCACTTATCCAATTATATGTAGGTCAGACTTCTGGCAACCTCTACTTTCCAGAACACAGGGATTCAAAAGTAAGAAAAAAGGCTTCTGAGGAAGGCAGCAGCTTCAAAGCCCACGCACTTTACTCTTTAGACAGAGACCCTTCTTTCCCAGGAAACGGTGTATAAAATAATGTAGTAAGTTCATCAAGAAATGAGAGCTAAGAAACGAGAGAGAAAAACCACAAAAAGGGCAACAAAGAACTATAAAGTCATTTAATGTAAAGGGAAACTGTCTTGTAAGAATTAAGAGCCTCTGAGGGCATTATCATATTAAAACACAGTGCAATAACTAACACTCATAATGCTGATTCTAAGTCATTACAATACATTTAAATTATCTTCAGTATATTTTAAGAATATGAGGAATTCTGTAAGGTTAAAGAGAATATAACCATCTAAAATGGTTAAAAATTTTTAAAGATTAATGCTTAAAAAGGCAAGCTTGAGTTATATAAAAATTCATTTATGTGGAATATCAAATATCGTTCTTCAATGATACCAGATAAGTAAGGTGTTACTGTGTTGTCTTCTATGTGAGCTGAAAATAAACTAAAGGAAAAAGTGGTGAAGGTCAAAGAGCACGAACTTTCTTTGATGGAGGTTAACATAAATTCATACGCTATACTAAAAAAAATGTAAAATGGAAATTGGAAAATGCAACTAATCTAAATGTGAAAACTGTAAATAAACATATAGAATGATGGCACCAAGAAATAAGAGGCCACAATGGAAATCAGGAGGATTGCGCAGCAATGTAGATCAAAGAAAAGAGGCAACTGGTCAGTGATAAGCCCAAACACAGTCTGTGGCTGAGAGCAGCCAGGATATCACTGCACTCCAACCTGAATACTTGAACAGCCTCCCATTACGTGTTCAAAAGGGTTTTTAGTATAACTTAGAAATAGCCAATTAGCCATCTTAATTCCTCATTTCTGATTTCATGCTCACCAAGCAAAACTGAAGATATTAATTTGTTTATTCATGTAAATATTTTGCTGAAGGAGGGTGACACCTGGCTACTAATGTACCAGGGTCAAATGTGACAAAGGACACTGTAGAAGAACCAATGGTATTCTGGTTCATTGCTGAGCCTCTTTTAAGTTTGATCGGCATGACAGGTCTTCTAGGGCCTAATCATCCTTTACTGACCAACTCTCAAATTCTCATACCAGTAGACCCTGGAGAACAGATGACCATGCCAAGTATAATGATGCCCAATGAAACCATCTCTTTCTTGAAACTATAGTGATTTGGTACATAAAGAGTGCATTCCATTAATAGTTACTATATTCACAGAAGGCAGCTTGCCTGTAGTAATGAAAAATATTCATCTTGTAAATGCATCACTTGCTCACTTTCTAAGCAGCCAAGTGGTATTGCTCATTTGTATCTTGAGAACGGGCAAGAGTATTCATATCGGTACCATTTCAGATTTCTAGTCATGTTAGTCATCTGGTTTTAATTGCACTGAAAAATAATTAACAGGAGGAAAAGAAAATAGCAGTTCCCAAATGTCATTTTATGGTTATATAAGCCCCCCAAAAGCCCTTAAACAACACGTGTCTCTTTGCTAAAAGTACTTTGGGACATCAAATTTTTAGAAAAACTAATTTTAATAAGACAAATGACAACAAAGTCATTTAGAATTGCCTAATTAGGAACTGTGGTTCTAGTTAAATCATGGAGGAGGTATATTAAAAAAAAGTATTTGCTTCACTTCTTGGACAAACTTTTGGTCTTAAGCAAAATAGATAAAACATTTGCAGAATAGCTACATTCCAGTGTGTGTTCCTGTCCCCTTTCAAAATAACTTCAGTTCAGTGGCTAAGACAAGAAGTCCCAGACTGGCTAGCAACAGGTGAAAAGATATTTTGGGATCTCCATGCATATTTTTGAGGAAGCCCTTTATACCAATAGGGTTATTTTATCCCTTCAATCCTTAAAATCCATTGTCATCAGTCAATTTCTAGAGTTGTGGGATGAAAACATTACATATTAACAGATGATTTAAGAAGTTTTAAAACAAAATTTTGAGAGGATCATCTGAACTTGCTTCACTGTTAAAAACTTGTTACACACTTGATTATAATTTAAAGCAGATTCAGGAAAATTCCAAAGTATAGTAATACAGAGCAGTCATCATGCAAAAAGAGAAACAATAAAGAAAAGGGGAGAGGATAATCATGGAAATTAGGGTAAGCCAAATTCTTAAAAATACAAATTTTGGGTATACAAGAAACATAACTCACTTTGAAGGTGTAGAAGGGCTGGTGATGCAGGAATTCACCATTTGAGAGGCTTTCAATGGTCTAGAACTATCAGAAAATTAGAAAATATATAATGTATACAATTACATTATTAAAAAGATATATTTAACTTATAAAATGAATTATTCTGTACTATAGTCCCTTATATATCCTCTTGAAAAGTAAACAGTTATAATACTTTTATTAGCAATAGAGGCCAAAAGAGAAAACAAAATACCATCTCTAGGCTCTCTCTCACCTAATGATCTAAATAAACAGCACTGGAAATGAAGTCAAATGTAATAGGTTTGAAAAGAATAACTTGGGAAAAATTATCTTGTCTCAGTCCTTTACTTTCAAGCAATAAAATAACAGTAGCTCTCATTTATTGAGGACTTAACAGATGTCAGGCACTGTAGTAAGAACTTATGTGTTACCACCTCGTTTAATGTTCACAAACACCCTATTATTTTCCCGAGAGACGAGTCAAATATTTGTTACTACCTCGTTTAATGTTCACAAACACCCTATTATTTTCCCGAGAGACGAGTCAAATATTTG
>NC_060283.1:50579124-50717551 GCF_021613505.1 Equus quagga | reverse complement strand
CCCCCCCGCGCGGCCGCCCCCACCACCCCGGCGGGGGGGGGGGGGGGGGGGCCCCCCCCCCCCCCCCCCCCCCCGGCTCCGAATCCCTCTGCCTAGGGCTCCTCCCCTCCCCCAGGTTCCCTCTCCCTGAGGACCACACTGCTCCCCCTAACTCAGCAACTTTCTCATTGCCCCTTGCTAATTCAGTCAACAAACGTGCGTTGGATACCTACTGTGCGCCAGGCCCTGGACTCGCCTGGGGATACAGGGATGAGACAGTCCCTTCCTGGATGAGTTCATGCTCTGCTGAGCCGCCTGCTCCTCCCATTTCCTGTGGTGAGCAGTGGAGGCGCTCTCAGACCTCAGGGGTCTAGGCCTGGCTCCGCCCCTCTGTCTCCTCCCCTATAAAGGGAGAAGGTTGCACTGGATCGTGCAGAAAACCCCTCTTCTGTGGTTCTGTCTTCTGCTGGGACTCCCCTCCTGCGGTACTGGGTTACGGTTGCTTCCTTCTTCTCCTCTGCCCTCAAATGTGCATACTACCTCAAAGGTCACTCATTTGGGAAAAAACAAAAGGAGAAGAAAGAAAGGAAAGCACTATTAGCCTGCCTTTGTTGACTACTGTGTGTTAGGCGCTGTCCAGAGCAGTTAGTGCATATATTAGCCTGGTTATATATATTCGCCTCCTTACAACTACCTTGAAGGTACGGTTATTAACCTCATGTTAAGATATGGAAACTGAGGCACAGGGAGACTAAGCTAGCCCAAGGTGATGTGAGTAGGACAAAGTGGAAGAGGCAGGATTCATCCTGGGCCCTTGAGCTCTGAGCTCCTGTGAGCTCTGTGCTCCTCCGCTCACAGGGTAGTCTCCACTCTGTGCATGCCTGCACTGAGATGCCTCCTTAGCCCTCGTGGTAGCTCAGCTCCCTCCTTTCCAGGCCATTGGGTCCCCTCCCTTCTCCAGTCCTGCCCGGCCTGCTCAGGCCTTGTTTCTGGCTTCTCCTCACTCTGGCTGGCACTGTCTCCATCTCACTTCCCTTTCTCCTGGCCTCTCAGTCCAGGCCGGTTCACCTTCTCTTTCCACGAAGACTCTGAGCTGATTCGGCTCTTCCCATCCTGATGTAGAGGTGAGGTAAACTGCGGCATATCCTCCCTCGGGTCACGTCCAGCTCCCACCCAGCCCTGTCCTCTCTGTGCAGCTCTTTTCCCAAGCTTCGATACTATCCCAGCCCAGACCAACAGGCCTCCTCCTCCTCCTCGTTAAACTGGTTAATTAATGGCTGCTGCCTGTGGGAAGCAGATGTTCTGGGGCTGTTGGCTAGAGGAGGCATTGGGCTGGTTCCCACATGGTGCTGACACCACAGGCTGCACACACAAGCTGCGGGGCCCTTTAAGACTTGGAGGGGCAGGCTCCCTCTCTTAGGGCCCTACTGCCCAGGTTTGAGGGCCCCCAGATCATTGCTCTCCCCACCTGAGGGTGTTTTCGCAGTGGTGTAGGGGAAAGGATGTGGCCACTTCCTCTGGGGTCTCTGGTGAGGAGGATGCCAAGGGGTTCTTTGGGAGGCGACTCCAGAGCAGATTGAGAGCTGGGCAGGAGCTGGGTAGGTTGTGTTCCCAGGACTACCTCCCTTGGGGGCCTGGGAACCTCTCCACTTCCATTGGGCGGGGGGACTAGCTCTCTGGGTCCCCTTCTGTATTCAGGTAGAACACTCAGTGCTGGGCAGAATAAGCCCCAGCCCGTATAAAGGGGGTGGGGCAGGAAGTCTCCCCAGCCCCTACCCCCCTCCTTAGGCTCCCTGCAAAGGGCTGCAGGGCCTGGAGGAGGAAAAGGGGCTTTCTCAGACCTTCCACAGCCCCCCAGTCACAGCCTGGAGCGAGGCCAGAGGCTTTGGGGCTGGGATATAGTGGGCCAGCACCCTCCAGCTCCTGGCCCCCACCCGAGGGGTGGAAGGAGAGGGAATTTCCCTGAGGATCTGGGATCCCCCCTCAGGAAGCAACAGCCTCCAGCCCCAAGGGCCCCCTGCAGCTGCTGAAAAGGCAGGCGGGAGAGGAGAGGAGCAGGAAGGAGGGAATTCCCCCAGGGCCTGGCCTGGTGGGAGGTGGGTGGGAGCGCAGAAGAGCAGGTAGGGCTCTTCTCCTGCCCGCCTCCCCGCCCGCCCCCCTCACCCCCCCCCCTGCCCCGCCCCCCCTTGGGGCCCCAGCTTTTGCTTCTGTTCAATGGGAGCTGGTTTCAAAAGCCTCTGAGATTCTCGCAGGCCAGTCGTTGGGAGGAGGGCAGTGGGGCTGGCCGTGGACGTCACCCCTCCCCGTGCCTCCCTCTGCAGGCGGTGATGGAGAACATGCGGCGGAAGTGCAAGTGCCACGGCACGTCAGGCAGCTGCCAGCTCAAGACGTGCTGGCAGGTGACGCCGGAGTTCCGCGCCGTGGGGGCGCTGCTGCGCAGCCGCTTCCACCGCGCCACGCTCATCCGGCCGCACAACCGCAACGGCGGCCAGCTGGAGCCCGGCCCCGCGGGGGCACCGTCGCCCGCCCCGGGCGTCCCGGGGCCGCGGCGCCGCGCCAGCCCCGCCGACCTCGTCTACTTCGAGAAGTCGCCCGACTTCTGCGAGCGCGAGCCGCGCCTGGACTCGGCGGGCACCGTGGGCCGCCTGTGCAACAAGAGCAGCACGGGCCCCGACGGCTGTGGCAGTATGTGCTGCGGCCGAGGCCACAACATCCTGCGCCAGACGCGCAGCGAGCGCTGCCACTGCCGCTTCCACTGGTGCTGCTTCGTGGTCTGCGAGGAGTGCCGCATCACCGAGTGGGTCAGCGTCTGCAAGTGAGCGGAAGGCTCCCCTCCCTGAGCCTGGCCCTCCGCGGCTTGCCATCTTGGCCTGGCAGGGTCGCCCTGGCTCCTGGGGGGGAGGTTGGATCAATGATTTTATAAGAACCTCCCAGCCCCAAGGGTCGTCAAGTCTGCAATCACCTGGAGCCCACCACTCCTGTGGGCTCCCTGCCCCAACTCAGATAGCTCAGTTGGGCTGGAGATTGCTCCACACCCTAGAGCAAGTTTCAGCCCGGCAGCCCCTGGGCCTGTCTCCTTTCATCCCTTCACCCCTTCCCCAGGAGTGGGAGGGAATGAATGGAAGCTGATGGGCAGGAGAAGGAGGATTAAAAAGAAGAAATGGACATCGTTGAGCTGACGTGATTCTGTGGAGGCCTCAGACCCCCACCCCCACCAGCCTCTGCCCCTCATCATTCATTTGACAAATATTTATTTTGCACTCTTTGTGGCCTGGCACTCTGTGGGGGCCGAGGGGTACTGGGGATACAGATGTGAATGAGAGAGACACAGCACATGCTCTCTTGGAGTTTACATTCTGGCTGGGGGAGATGGACAATAAACAAGTAAATACACAAACAAGGTCATTTCAGACAATGCTATGTGCCATGAAGAAAATAAAGCAAGGTGCTGGGTGTAGAGTGATTTGTGGGGAGTGGGGTCCCCTTTTAGATAAAGCCGCTGGTCCGGGAGGGCCTCTCTGAGTTGTGATACTCATACTGAGACCTGCATGATGAGGACAGCCATGCACAGATTGAGGGGAAGGGCTTTCCAGGCAGAGGCCATGCGAATGCAAAAGCTCTGAGGCCAGAATGATGTCCTTCTCAGGAGGAACAGCAAAGAGTGTAACTGGAGTAAAGAAATCGAAGGGCAGATTAGCAGGAGAGGAGCTGGGAGGGGATGGAGGTGGGTTGGGGGTAAGGTCACATCACATGTCCTTCTAGGCCAAGGTAAGGAGTTGGGATTTTATTTAAGAGGAATTGGGGACCTTCAGAGAGTCTTAAGCTGGTGAGTGTCATGGTCTGATTCCCACATGGATTGCTGTATGGGGAATTGAATGAAGGGGGAGAAGATGACAGCGGTGGGGGGGGGGGGGGGGCAGCAGGGTGAGGGTAGTTAGGAAACTATGGCCATCTTCCAAACCAGAGATGTGACCTGGACCAGATGGAGGCAGTGGGGATGTTGACAAGGGGCTGGATCAGGAGCCCTTGATGCCAGAGCTGTCCACCTCGTGCCTGAGCCCTCTGCCACAAGCCAGGACGAGTGGCGGTGCAGAGCAGCACCCGTCAGCAGAGACAGGAGGCACTCTGAGAGTAGTAATCCTGGGCAAGACCCAGCTCAACCCAGCCAGCCCAGCGCCCCGGGGGAGCAGGTGGGGCTAGGAGGTGTGGCTGGGAGGAGGGTGGCGGGGGAGGGCCTGGAGACTCACTGTCTGGATTCTGGTCTCTCTGAGTCCAGGCAGGGGAGGTGGGGTATGTAAGTAAGGCTGAGGGTGGGCGGACATCCTTCCTGGGCCTCTTGTGCCCGCAGCTCCCCAGCTCAGGGTGCCCCTTGTGGGTCAGCAAGCCTCCCCTCCATACCCCCATAGGAACACCGCTGAGCTGGCAGTTTGGGACCAGGATTGCCCTCTCCTTGGCTCTCAGACCTGATTTTTTTCTGGAACAGACCCTCAAGGAGGAGGGCAGTGGAGAGGGAGGTGGGGTCAGGAGGCCTGGGAAAGAACGCCTCACTTACTGCATCCAGGCCTCCTGCTGCTCGCAGTTGAGGATCCTGCTGCCTCATTTTACCCCAGAATGGCACCCTTCTTGATGAACCAAAGATGAAGTCTCATTTCTTTTCCCAATTGCCAGCCTACACGAATCCCCATGTTTCCCCAGCTCTGCCCCACGTCTCCCTGCCCCTGGTAGGGGCGAGAAGGAAAGGAGGCTCTCATGGTGATGCCCTAGCTGGGAGATTTGCCCTCACTAGCTTGCCTTCAGCCCCCTCCCCTCCGACTGCCTGCATCCAGCAGCTCCCAGACATGCCTAAGGCAGCCGGGCCTTCCACAGGCTTAGCTACGCTGCCTCTGTGGAGGACAGGGTTTCTCTCCCCATCCCCCAAAAGACAGCCCCACTGGCAGGCGGGTGAGAGTCCCCCCGGAGGAGGGGTAGGCAGGAGCAGCCAGACACACCTGCCTCATTCCTTTCCTCTTGTTCACCCAGGAGAGAGCTGTGGGGGCTGGGTTCCTACCCCCTTCCTCCCTCCCATCCAGGGAGGAGGAGGGAAGGGAGGGAATGGAGGCCTGGGGGGGCACTCCCACCTCCAGCACTGTCCACCTATGGCATTAGCTTTGGCCTCACCCTCCTCTGCCTTCCAGGCTTACGGAGGACAGAGCTGGGGGAGGAGAGACTGAAGATGAGAGCTATAGGATCAGGGCTGGGATGAGGTAGGAGCAGAAATACTGCAGAGCCCGCTGCCTCTAAGAGGGAGGGGTGGGCCGCGGGGTGGGGCACGGGGCTGGACACCCGGTTGTAGGGGAGGGGACAAGTTCCTGTCAAGTCAAGTCGTGGTGATCTGATGCATGATGGCCTGCATAAAGGAAGTGAGGAAAAGTTGGGGAAGGAACAAATAAGGTGTTGCCTACCCTTGTCCTCTCTCTGTGCCAGAAGCTGACTAGAGTCCGGGGACCAGAGCTGGACCTGGCAATTGAAAAGGGGTGTGTGGGACTTGATAAGGGCCCTGAAAGTCAGGAAAATGGGGCCCAAGAGGGACTGGGCTTATGCACACTGGCTGAAGGACAAGGCAGGAATCAGTGCGCTGTTCAGAAATAGGGGAAATGGGCTGAAATAAAGTGGGACGGTGGAGGTAGATGGGAGGAAGAACTTGCCCCCAGAGTGGGGAGGACCAGGCTTGAGATTCAGACATGAGAACGGAACGTGGATCAGAGATCATTCAGAGGGGCGGAACGGTCCCGCCCCCAACACCTTTCACCTTGATGGACATTGGCTCACCTCCTTACAGGAGGAAAAAATAATCCCGTCTATTGGAGCCTGGCTGGCCCCGACGGGAGGAGGGGAGGGAACTAACAGAGAAAGAGGGTGGCGGACAGATCAACAGGTAGTGGTGGGGTTAAGGGTCAGGGAGAGGCAGCCAGACTGAGATGGGGATCAGAACCCAGGCATCCTGCTTTTCAGCCGCCCAAGGTCGCAGGTCGGAAAAGAGAGGATGGGAAAGGGAAAGGTAGAGGCCTTGGCAGCTGTAGGTAGGAGCGCGCTGGTGGGTGAGAAGCAAGGTCAGGGGCATCCGGGCCCTCCCCGTCCTTGCCCCAAATTAATGCGCCCCCAGCTAGCCCCCGGCAGGGGGCCTTCCACGTTGGAGCCTGGCCAGGCCCTAGTCGCGGCCCCCCTGCTCCCCTCCCACCCCCCTTCTCATGTGGTTGCCGGCAGCTGCCTGCGGTCGCCCCAACCCCTGCGCTCAAGGCACGGGGACTTTCCAACAGGGGAAAAAATGACTTAATGAGAGTGGGAGCCGGGGGCGGGAGGGACAGGTCCCTGTAATCACCGCTCCGCTGTGGGGCCTGCGCGCCTCCGGGCCCTTCCCTGGCTTCCTGCTGCCAGCGCCCCCCTCGGGCTCTGCTGGGGGAGGGGGACGGGCTGGCGACAGGGGGATCCCTTTTCAGGTTCCGGGCTCTCTGGGGCCCTCAGGCTGCCTTTGCTCCCGAGGCTTGCCGCGCGTGGAAGCTGGGACACCCCATGATCCCTCTCTGGACTTTGTCCAACCGGGTGGGGGGGGGGGGGGGGGGGGCAGTCTCTCCCTGGAGCCAGGATCCTCTGCTGGTGGATTTAGAGGGGTGAGGGATAGTGAGAAGAGCCCTTGGCCACTTAGCGGCTGCGCACTTCGAAACGCCCCCGGTTGCTGCGGCAACCAGGGCAGTCGAGGTGTGTCCCCGGGGCTGGGAGGCGCCCACCCCCCTTTTCTAGCCGCCCTCGGGGCCAGGCCGGGCCGCTGCGGTGCGCGGGGGTGGGGGTGTGCCGTTACCATGGCGAGGGTGCGCTAGGAGGGCACATTCTTCCCCAGGGTGGGAGCGCCCTGGGGATACAGGAAGGGGGGTGACGGGGGCGGCAGAAAGGGGAGCGGGGGGGGGGGGGGAGGTCAGGACGAGGGAGGAGTCTTGGACGAGACTAACCAGGGCTTCTGCGGTTGGGGTGGGAGTTTGGAATCTGCCCCTCGCCTAGCTCTCCGGAGACGTCCCGCTCCTCCTCCCGCACTCTAGCTAAGGTTCAAGCCCCCCAACCCCCAGTTTCCGGGGAAGGGATCCCCGACTACCGAGCCGAAGGTCTTTTGGCTTCCCCCGAGGCTGGGCTCGCCGAGCTAAGTGTCCGTCCCCTTCCTCCCAAGCAGAGCTGCTGTCCCGACTGCGACCCGAAGCCCTGCAATTAAGCCCCTCGGCCGCCCTGCGCCGCCCGCCGGTCCGCGGCCAGGCAGGGCCTGCACCGCCAATTACAGCCGCGCGCAGCAGCTGATTACTCCGGACTCCCGGAAGCGGCCGAGGGTGGGGACAGCAGGCAGGTCAAGGGGGCGGGGTCCCTGGGGTTGTCCCCGGCCCGGGGTCCTTAAGTGGAGCTTAAGGCTGCGGCTCTCTAGCTCAGTTTCTCTTCTCCATTCTAGACAGTATGGGGAGGAGGGATCTGCTCAGTGCTCTGTCCTGCTGTGCCTCAGTTTCTCTCTCCTAGAATGCACACCGCACCCAGGGCAGAAAGAATGCAGGGAGGATCTGCGTGTGGATGCTGGGGCGTCTGGAGTCGAGGGCTGGCTGGGTACTCAAGTTCAAAGCCCTTCAGGCCGGCTCTCTTTCCCGCCGCAGACGGTCGCGTGGGTCTCTCTTGGCCTGGCGCCCGGCCCGTGGACCCGGCCATGTCTTGCTGAGCCAGCGCCAGGGCAGCTGCCAGCCTGTACCGCACTTTTGTGGGAATCGGAGAACGGCGCCCCCTCTGGGCGGGAGGCTCCCTCCTTCTGCCCCACAAGGGAAGGCAATCCGGGAGCTTGCAGAGCAAGCGACGGTGGGGTTTTCTGCCACCACTCTTGCCCCCTGCCATCCCTTCTTTGCTCTCCTCCCGCCTGCGGGTCTGCAGGGACTGGGATGGAGCTCGTGTCTCCCGCGGTCCAGCTGTCCACATCTGGCCGGCAGCTGGGACCCGCCCACTGAGAACTGCTGTGGACTCAGCGCCCTCTGTCGACGCAGAGCGGCGGCGCATCAGCTTTCAGGCCCGGACCGCCCGCCGCCACCGGGGGCCTGGGGTCTCGCTCCAGTAGGGTGGGTTTCGGGTTCCACCCATTCGGCGCCCCTTGCCCTTGGGTATGACGCGCCCTCTGCCTCGCGGCGCTCACAAACCCGACTCCTTAGGCTCCTTGCTTTCCGTCGGCCGCGGCCTCGCTGACCCTCTTTCCACGGTCCCTGGGTGCTTATAACCTTGTCCAGCCAGCTAGTCATCCCCCAACCTCCGGTCATCTCTAGTCGTCTGGGCATCGTGGGCAAGTGCTTCGGCGCGATCTCTAGGCGCCCAACGTAAAAGTCCACAAATAGAAACATGCTTACATAAATCACCACCCATCTGCTCAATGGAATTCCTCGCTATGGCCTTAAAAATGAAGTGGTTGAAGTATATTTAGTGACTGAGACAGTGTTTGCTCTATACTGTGGGAGGGGGTGCAAGATACAAAATAGTACAGGGCAAGAGTCCTCCTTTGTTACAACAAAAAATTATAGATATGATTTGCATTTTAATAGGCAGCACGATGCTAACAAATTATTTTTGGATGATGGGATTATTGGTGATTTAAAATTTGTCTCCTTTTTAATCTGTATTTTTCATTTGTCTGTAATGAACATGTATTACTTGGGCACATAATAATTCCATATCCAGAATATTTTTGCCCTAAATGTGAGTGTCAAATTATATCATTAGAATATACTAAATTTAAGAAAGAACTCTTTTGAAACCAGGAATTAGAGAGACCTGGCCTCTTGATTAGAGCTCATATGATTAGTCATTGGGATTTTCTTCTGAAAATCATAATGGTTTATAGGGAAAGCAGATTTCCAACCTCTGAATCTCAGAGCCCAAGGTGGCCAAGAAGTTGTTAGAAGGGTCCTCAAATCCATATGTATATCCAGGACTGCTGTGAATGGAAGAGCTGATTTATTCTCCATTGTACTGCATTTGTATGAAGATGGTACCATGATTAACAACATAGAAAAAAATTCACATTTAATACCTTTTTCTCAGTCTTGATCCTCTTCAATGTCTTTGCAACACTACACGTCATCAACTGTCTTCTCCTCAGACATGCTCAACCCTTTGGTGCACGTTTGATGTTCCAATGCCTGGTCCTCCTCTCACCCTCCGCTGCCTCAGAGATTTCATTCACTCTTTCCTTGCTTTTTTTCTTTTTCTTTTATTGTAATGGCAAAGTTCCAACAATAGTACAAAGACTTTCCCCTCCCCGAGCCCCCCGAGAGTAAGTTGCCTACGTGATGCCCCACCACCCCTAATACTTGAGCGGGTATTTCTTACAAATTAGGACATTCGCCTACACAACCTGATAGAATGCTTGCAATCAGGAAATTAACTGATACATTAATACGACTTAAAACCCAGACCTTATTGGACTTGCGTCAGTTGGCCTAATGAGGAAAGGATCCAGTCCAGAACTATTCATTGCATTTAGTTATCATGTCCTTCCAGTCTCCTTCAGTCTGAGATGGTTCCTGAGGTTTCCTTTACTTTCACAACCAGGACAATTTAGAAGACTACAGACCTACGGTATTGTAGAATGTCCCTCAATTTGGGTTTATCGTTGTTTCCTTATGATTAGATTCGGGTTATGAGTCTTTGGCAGCAGTATTACAGATGTGAGTGTTTTACTCATTGCCTCATTATTTATTTTGATGCTCAGATTTCCCAGATTTGGCCAGCTGCCAAGCTGGCTTCTGTCACCATAATTCTTTGAGTACTTCCTTACTTTCTGGCACAACAAGATGTTCCGGCCTCATCTTGTACTTTCTCTGCTCCAGCCCTGCAAACAGCCATTTCTCCCAGGGACCTTTGTTTCTTTTAATGGAGAATGATATTTAGAAGTCAAGATCTGGGCGCTGTGTGCTCATTGTTCTTGGGGTGTCACTGCTTCCAGTAGTATCAGTGGACAGTGCTAGGGATATATGTATGATTATACACACACATTTATGTCTATCTACCTATCTACCTATCTATCTACCTACCTACCTACCTATCATCATCCATCAATCTCTCTATGTAGAAAACCATGAGTTCACATGATACTTTCAATTCCAATCCAACACCACACGATTTATTTTAATTTTCTCTCTTCCTATCACTGTAACTTCTTTCTCTCCTCTTGTTGGATTAATCCCTTTGTAAGTAACCTATTCCCCACCGCTGCTGCGCCCCCAACTGCCCTTGCAGACATCATCTTCTCCCATCTTGACTTTGGTAACCTGTGCCAGCCCAATGTTCCTTCTGCCTCCGCATGGATGTTTCACTTTGCTTGGCCCCACATCATGGCTTTTGAGCTAAATTATTCAGAAAGGAAGGCAAGCAGAAAGGCTGGAAACAATTTTACTCTCTCTTGAAGCTTCAGATACAATTCTCAATCCTCTTTATTCAGTTAAGTGGCAACTGCTCTTCCTGTGAAAAGCTCTGGAGTCACCAGACTCCTTCATTTCTCTGATACCTCACCTCCATCCATCAGCAGAGCCTGTTGGTTCTCCTTCAGTTGATGTCTAAAGTCTGGTCACATGATACGTCCTCCATCCTTATGATCCTGGTCCAAGCCACCACAGTCTCTTGCCTTGAATGATTGCAGTTGTCTCTTACTTAGTCTCCATGCTTCTGCCCTCACTCCCCCAGACTCTTCTATACAAGCAGCTAGAAGGATCCGTTTAAAGTGTTAGTTATGTACTGTGCCTCCTCCGTTCAAAATTCTCCGAAGTGTTCTAACTCACTCAGAACAAGAGCCAAAGCACTTACAATGACTTACAGGGATCTACAGATCTGGCTCCCACTACCACCTTCACCTCGCCGCCTCCTCCTCTCACCCTCATCCATTTTGCTTCAGCCACACTGACCGCCTGGGAGTTCTTTGAATAAACCAAATTGTCCTGCCTCAGGGCCTTTGCACTCACTATTCTCTCTACCTGAAATAGATTTCCCCTAGATAACTACACGGATGTTGCCTCCGTTCATTCAGGGCTTCACTCAAATATCTCCCTAGAAGATGGACCTTCACAGGACATCCTATCTAAAATAGCAGCCTCCTCTTACCTTCACCTTGCTTTATTTTTCTTTGTGGTATATATCACATATTTAACATATTTCTGTATTTGTTTGTTGTCTGCCTCTACACCCTATAAGGGAAGCTCCATGAGAGCTGAGACTCTCTCTCTCTTTCTCTTTTTTTTTTTTTTTTTTTTTTTGCTGTATTTCTGTGGCAAGAACCGTATGAGTACATAGTAGATTCGCAATAAATATAAGTGAATGAATGAATGAATGTCTTTGGGAATGACTACCATTCTGTCTTTAGGCCAAGGCTTCCTTCACAGAGTCTTTCTTGAAGTTCCGGCTGCCAGCTAGACACGTTTTGCTGTGTGTCTGTGGCACCACACACTAAAGCTTTATTACAGCAGTTTCATTATCTTTTGTATGTATTTGTTCATTTTGGACTGAGACTTCATTTTGCTCACTGTTGTCTTCTCGATGTCTAGAACAGTGCCTGGCAGACAGCAGGCATTCAATATTTGTCGAATAAATAAATGAATGATTTCTCCCTCCAAATTAGTTCTCCTTCATTTGCTTGTTTCTCTTTGTAACACCATCATTTTTCTAGTTATTAAGGTTCAAAACTCTGGTCAACTTGGACTTTCCCCTTTCTTCTCTTTTCCACATTCAATCAGTGGGCAAAGCCTGCCCATTCTCCCACTCCATCAGCACAAGTCCATATGGTAGTTCATCGCACATCTCAGTCATCACAATGGCCTCCCAGCTGGCCTCTCATTCCTGTTTCTCCCTCTTCAATCCATCTCTATCAGATTTTTCCATTTTTCTCTCCCTTAAAGTGCTCTGATCATGTCATTTCCCCTGGCTGAAGCTTTCAATGGGTTTTTGTACCAATTAGTGTTCTTAATTGCAAACAACAGAAATGGACTCTGGCTCACTTAAGTAGAAGAGAAGTTTATCGGAACAATAGCAGGCAGCTCACAGAATTGAGAGGAAGTCTCAAGAATCAGGCTTGGGAAACAGGCAGGAACCAAGAGAAGCTAGGCAGCCAGAACCTCAGCCAGGCCTTGCTCCAGGAGCAGCCTGGTTAAGGCACTGCTGCCCCTGGGCTCTGGAGCCATCTCTCGCATAGCCGCCATCCCCCTGAGAACTGGCCATTGCTGCCTCTAGGATGAATTATTAACAGCTCTCTGCTTCCTTGGGTCACTTACTGAAGAGTCAGAGTACTTAATGAGATCACTGATTTGGCACACTTTTGAGGTCTGTGACCTTCCTGCCAGGGGTCAAGGGAGCAAGTGTCTGACCTCCCACTAAGACTTCCACTAAGGAGGATCCTCCATCACAGGAAAGAGGCTCAGACGCTAAAGACCCCACTGTGTACCCATACGCAGGTTCCTGAGTGTGTTGTTGAAGGCTTCCACCATCTGCCACATCCTCTGCTCTCCAGTGTTTCTCCCTTGCGCTCCACATTCCACTGAAACAGGACTGCATGCAGCTCCCTGAGCTGGTCCTTCCTGCCTTGCCTCTTGCAGCAGCTGGTCTCCAAAGATGGTTCCCACTGGACCACCTTCCTGACATTCACCCCTATGTGTTGTCCCCTCACCTTGAATCTGGGCTGGCCCTTTAATTCATTTTCACTCGTAGCATGCTGTGGAAGTGATGCATGACCTGCAAAGAGAAGTAACAAGAAGCCTTGTGGCTTTTGCCTCAGCCTCTTGGAATGTTTCCTCTGGGGGAAGCCAGCCACCATGTATGAGGTCTGTCTACCCTGAGACTGCTATGCTGGGAAGAAACCTAAGCAAGTCATGTGGAAAGACTGTATGGAGAGAGAGAAATGCCTGCCCACCTATCTCCTGCAGTCGTTTTGAGGAGTAGATATAAAATATGTAAAAT
Organism: Equus quagga; assembly: GCF_021613505.1. NCBI lineage: Eukaryota > Metazoa > Chordata > Mammalia > Perissodactyla > Equidae > Equus > Equus quagga. The sequence continues at coordinate 50,704,588 of NC_060283.1, read as the reverse complement.
ATCTGTGCATCTGGTCCATTGTAGCCTCATTGAATGGCGGCCTTTAGGAAACATCCAGCCTTCTCGATCTGCATCGAATGGCACTCTTGAAGTTACTTCTCATCACTTGTGAACTATACGGTTTTGGACAAATCTCTGACATTTCCCTGAGCCTTGCTTTCCTTACACGTAACATGGGTTTGATGATACTATCTGTGAAATGGGGTGTCTTGACTGGGCTAAGGAGTGGGCTGTCTGGTGCTGTTGGGCAACACTGCCCCCTCGAGGCAGAATGCCCAGAACCCTTAAGCCATGTCTCTTAACATGCATGGCTTCAGGAATCCTTTGGAAGAGGACGAAAACCATGCCCACAGTCGGGGTTCGGGCATGAACAGACATGTCTAGCGGGCAGGGGACTGTGGCAGACTGTGAGGAACAGCAGAGGGCCGAAGAGTTCACTGCCCTAAGTGAGAGAGTTCTTGATGGAGGGGGAAGGGGCACCCTGAACAGAACAGAGGGAGTGTTATTTGGAAGGGTGTGAGGCTGGGCATGACCATCTTGTGACTCAGCACAGCCCCTCCTCCTACTCTCCTAGGGTCTTCCTAGTGGAGAAGCAGAGATCTGGGATATAATGGCAAGGACGGGGGTCCCAAGAGGCACACACATCTCTACCATGGGAACGCTTATGAAAGCTGAGAAGAAGCGGAAGATGCTTTCCTGTCTCAGAGAGGGAGAGGCATGCCAAGGGTCCATGGGCACAAGGCTCCATGGGCCAGTGGGGAGGCAGAGAGGCCAGCTGTGAGATGGGTGGCTTCAGGCAGTAGCTCTGACTACGTGGGAGGCAACCCCATTAGGCTTTTTCTTGGACTCCCACTGAAGGAGAGGAGACACGGAGATTTGGGGAGTCACTGAAGACAGTGCTGTATGATTCTAGTTGCACCCTGTGCAAAATCAGGCAAAACTAATTTATGCTTCTAGAAGGCAGGACAGTGGTTACCCTTGCAGGGGACGTAGTCACTAGGAGGAAACATGAGGGACATTCTGGGGGCTGGTGATGTTTTGCTTCTTCATCGGGGGCTGGTTACACTGGTGTGTTCATTACATAAAAACTTAAGTGCAATTAAGACTTGTGCATGTCTCTGTACATTACTTCAACAACAAGTTAAAACACACACACACACACACACACCTGTTTGGGAAAAGGAGGATGAACAGTCATTTCCCACTTCAAGCCCCTTGAGTTGTAGCCTCATCAAGGAATGGGGTAAGATTAGTGGGCTGGAGGCGAGGACCACCTGGTGTCTGGCCAGACTTATTTAATTTCTCCTTCCATTCATTCATTTATGATTTATTGAGCACCTTCTACACATTGAACACCATACAACATGTAAGGGGATAAAAAGAACATTAATAGCAGTAGCTTCCATTGACTGAGCACTTATTTTGGAGTAGGCGCTGAAGGTATACCCAACCCTCACAACAGTCCCATGATCTATTATCCCATCTAACAGTTGAAGAGTCTCAGACAGGTTAAGCAAGTTGCTCAAGGTCACACAGCATAGAAGTGTCTGTCTGGATTTTCATATGAACCTGAGTCTGCATGAACCTACAGCTGAACTACTTGTCACTGAGCTACACTGTCGTTTAGGAGTCTGGGGGTCAGAGGGATCTGTTGACAAATTGCTCCACCACAGTAATGAGGCCTTAGAGTTGGAATCGGACTGTTGGGTTCGAGTTTTGGTCACATCCTCTGCTGTGACCCTGGGCAATCTCCTTCACTTTTGGGCCTCAGTTTCCCCATCTGTATAAGGTGGGTAAAAAATGGCGCCTTTCTCTCTGGGTTATTGTGGGGATTAAAAGGGACGAAGCGTGTGGAGCCCCGTGTCCGGCACCCGGTGAGCCCCTGGAACAGGCAGTTATCAACATTTCTGAGTCCTTGTCACCCATACAACGCAGAATGGGACCAGGGCCGCAGTCAGGCATGGACACTGGGCTGCAGGCGGTCCCCCCCCCCCCCCCCCGCTCCCCCCCGCCCCTGATCTGAAGCACTAGGGTCCGGTGGACTTAAGTGAGCCGGTGGGCCATAGGAGCCCCGGCCGTGCTGCTAGAAAAGCGGCCGGGCGAGAAGCCCGCGTCCCCAACACCAGCCAGGACAGCCAGCCCCAGCTGACTCGGCGCTGCAGCTGTGTAGGGTCAGCCCGGGCAGCCGAGAAGACGCGATATCGCGAGACCTGGCGGGACCTATACGTTTCCAGGCTGGAAGTGAGGGGCGGGCCCGAGCAAGCGCGCTCTTTTTGAAGCCGGAGGAGCCCCGCGGAAGGGAGGGGTGGGCTGGAGGTCACGTCCTTTCTGAGGATCGATCGGGGGCCGCAGGAGGGGAAAGTTGGGTCAGCAGAGAGCTCTGCGTGGCGTTAGGCCGGGCGGGGCCACAGCTTCGGTCACTGGGCAGCCACCGTGGGCCGGCCACGCGCTGTGAACACTGGCGAGACCTCGCTTTGCCCCGCAGAGCTCAGCCCGGCCGACGCGCCTCCTCCAAAGATGAATAATGTTCCCCCGCTTTGGCCCAGCCTTTTAAAATAGCCTAACGCCGGCGAAACTTCACCTTCGGCACCCTCACTTGCCCCGGCCCCCTCTATGGCCATGGGAGAGGTCTTTGCAACGTGTTCACACGATCATGTTTTTATAAAATTAGCAAAACTAAGATATTCTAACCCTAATCTGTTAAGACCACTGTTTCTTTCCACTGCGACTTCCCTATCTAGGGGCATTGAAGTAGCTGTGAGCATTTTCCGGCATTTTGGAGTAGGGAATACTCTCAATTTGAATTAAGTGGGATCTATATATCTGCGGTTCGTGTATATACTTAGGTTATTGCTAGCCTTCCAGTGTAGGAGTGGCGTCTAGGAGTGCTCCCAGCCTGCGCTGTACTGATTTACAAGTGCAGTGACCTGACGTGTCCGAGGTCCTTCGGCTCTAGGACGTCCAGCACCAGGAGAATGAGATATAAAAGATGACTGCACAAGCAGATGAGAAATTCCTTGAAATCTTAGCGCTCATAAAAGAAGCTCGATAGAGATTTCCCCAAATTTGATAACCATCCTAAAATAATAAATTGGGAAGCTGAAAGAATCTTTCCTAAACTAGCAGTAATAAAGAACAAATTTTGACCATAGAGAGGAAAGATTGAACTATCTTCCTGTTCTCTCCATAGAAAGGATTATAAAATTGTCTTTGAGGAGGCTGTTAAAGAATATAGAGGGGCCGCCCATGACGTAGTGGTTAAGCTTGGCGCGCTCCACTTTGGCAGCTCAGGTTCATGACCAGGATCCTGGGCACAGACCTACACTTGTCAGCCATGCTGAGGCAGTGACCCACATATAAAGTGGAGGAAGACTGGCACAGATGTTAGTTCAGGGCTAATCTTCCTCAAGAAAAAAAAGGAAGAGGATTGGCAACAGATGCTAGCTCAGGACTAATCTTCCACGAAGGAAAAAAAAAATATGCAGCCAAAAAACATGGGGAAAAAAGTGTCTATGCCAGGCAGTTGATTTAACAAATATGTTATTTTTAAATTTTTTGTGATTTTTTGGTGTCTATTAACTTTTAAAAATTTGTAGTTGGATGTAATTTCTCATTATAACTATATATTCACATTTGTACCTAATTTTGTATTTGTAATTTTATATTCTTTTTCTTAAAGGGGTCCCGTGAGATGACATAAACTTCAGGCCCCACAGAATCTAGACCTGCCCTCGCACAATTGTCTCCTAACCCCTCTGATCAGGGCAGGGCTTGTGTTTATTCTCTTAATTTTTGAGATGAGGAGATGGAAGCCCATAGAGGTAAGCTGCTTGCCCTTGGCTTTGCTACTAGTGCTAGAAGCCAGCCCTTTTGGTTCTCAGTTCAGACATCTGGTCACACCAGGGGCAAGTGTCCTATTTTAAAACCTTTCACCTTTAGTCTTCAGTGAGTAGGGCCTGAGTGTGTCTTCTTGGCCTGCCTTTGGTTTCTGGGTTGTACACAGTCCAGATGAAAGGCCTGGTAAAGCTAAAAGGGAACAAGTTGTGTTTCTGAAGTGCCCCCAGATGTCAGGTGATGGCAACCTTCTCTGTGTCCTCCCACCCACCCCTCCCGGCAGTGAAAGAAGGCCAGCATCTAGTGGGAGAGACCTGCAGCCACGGGTCCTCCCTCTGTGTCAGGGTAAGTGTGGAGTCCTTGAACAGAAACAGAATCAACTGGGGAACCGGCTGTGTGTGAATATGCATGTGAACACGTCTTTTGTTATTTCTCAAGCCAAGTATATTTTCGGTCGGTTTCCCTGGAGACTTGAGAATCTGGAGAGGCCTTCCCAAGTGTAGTATCATTTTGCCAGCTCCACTTCCTTTCCAATTCCCAAAATTAGTCACGCCATCTCTCCACCTGCTCTGATTTTGTCCAAGGTCACTAACAATTTCTCTGTTGCTAAATCTAACTTTTCAGCCCTTATCTGAATTGACTCTCCCCTGCTACTGGTCATCTTTTCAAATGTAAATCTGATCCACTTAAAATCCTTCAGTGGCTCCCCACTGCTTTTAGGATTAAGATCCAGATCTGACCTGCACAGTCTGACCCAGTCCTCTCCAGCGTTGCCCCAGTCACACACACTGATCTTTCATTTATTTTCAGTGGGCCATGCTCTTTCCCTGATTACAGAGCTTTGGCATATATATATATATATATAATTTTATTTATACCTGTTATTTTCCAGACATTGTTTTACTGATGGGAATACAACAGCAAACAAAGCAGGCAAAAATTGCTGCCATTCTGGACTCACTTTCTGGTGATTGTTTTTTGCTGGAATGTTCTTCCCCTTCCTTTTTTTTCCATAGTAAGGGGTTTATTATTTATTTCTATTTATTTATTAATTTTTAGAAAATAACAGCTTTATTGAGATATAATTCATGCACCATAAAATTCGTCCATTAACGAGATTTCTCAAAAAATTAAAAATAGAAATACTATTTGATCCAGCTAGTCCAACACTGGGTATTTGTTCAAAGAACATGAAATCAAGAATTCAAAAAGATTTATGCATCCCTGTGTTCATCGCAGCTTTATTCACAATAGCCGAGGCATGGAAGCAACCCAAGTGCCCATCAATGGATGAATGGGTAAAGAAGTTGTGGTATATATACACAATGGAATACTACACAGCCATAAAAAAGACAGAATTGTGCCATTTTCTACAACATAGATGGCCCTTGAGGGTATTATGCTAAGCGAATAAATCAGAACAGAGAAAGACAAATATCATATGATTTCTCTCATATGTGAAAGATTAAAAAAAAAAACACATAGATAAGGAGAACAGATTGGTGGTTACCAGAGGAGAAGAGGGTAGGGGCAGAGGGAAAGGGGTAAAGGGGCACATATATATGGTGATAGATAAAAACCAGACTAGTGGTGGTGAACACAATCCAGTTTATACAGAAATGGATATATAGTAATGTACACCTGAAATTTACACAATGTTACAAGCCAATATGACCTCAATTTAAAAAAGTTCATCCATTTAAAGTCCATAATTCAATTTACTGTATTCAGAGTTGGGCAGCCATCACCACAGTCAATTTTAGAACATTTTTATCACCCCAGAAAGAAAACTTGTACCCGTTAGTAGTCACTCTCTTCCCCCCCCGTCTCTCCAATCTCCTTAGCTCTAGGCAATCAATCTACTTCCTGTCTCTATCAATTTGCTAATTCTAGACATTCTTATAAATGGAGTCAAACATGACGTGATCTTTTGTGACTACCTTTTTTCACTTAGCACAACACTTTCGAGGTTCATCCATGTGTCATGCTGTGACATGTATTCATTTCTCTCTTCTTTTTTTATTGTTTTATAATTGACATATAACATTGTATAAATTTAAATACTTTGTTTCTTTTTATTGCCAAATAATATTCCATGGTATGATATACCACATTCTGTTTATCCGTTCATCAGTTGAAGGACGTTGGGGTTGTTTCCACTTTTTGGCTGTTGTGAATAATGCTGCTGTGAATATTTGTGTATAATTTTTTGTAAGAACGTATGTTTCTATATTCTTCGGTACATACTTAGGAGTGGAATTGCTAGGTCATGTGACAACTCTATGTTTAACATTTTGAGAAACCGCCAGACTGTTTTTCCAAGTGGCTGCGCCACTTTACACTCCCGCCAGCAGTGTCTAAGGGTTCCAATTTCTCCACATCCTGGCTGTTATGGGTTGATTTGCGTCTCTCCAAAATTCATATGTTGAAATCCTAACCCCAAGTACTTCCTACTGTGGGCCTATTTGGAAATAGGATCATGGCAGATGTCATTAGTTAAGATGAGGTCATACTGGAGCAGGTTGGGCCCCTAATCCAGTGTGACTGGTGTCCTTTATAAAAGGGAGAAATCTGGACACAGAGACTCACACACAGGGAAGATGCCCTGTGAAGACTGGAGTGATGCTGCCACAAGCCGAGCAACTCCAGAAGCTGGGAGACAGCCCGGAACAGATCCTTCCTTAGGGCCTTCAGAGGGAGCACGGCCCTGCTGACACCTGGCTCTCAGGCTTCTAGCCTTTGTTAAAGACCAGACAAGGGGCCCAAAATGGAGTGACTTATGCTAAGCCCCATGTCACCAGACTGAGACTTAACTTAATTACGGTTTTGGCTCTCCAGAAATGGAACTGCCAGTCAACCAGGACTCGCCTGATCAGCGCTAGTGAGGTCACCTGCCTGAGAGACCCCTGCCACCCCCTAAAGGAAAGTAAGCCTGAAATAACCAACCCGCTTTTTGCCTGGTATGACTTCCTTGTCCCTGCTGCCTTCTGCCTATAAAAGTCTTTCATTTTGTACAGCTCCTCGGAGCTCCTTTTTATCCGCTAGATTGGATGCTGCCCTATTCAAATTGATTTTTGCTCAAATAAACTCTTAACATTTTTAATATGCCTCATTTGTCTTTTAACACCTCCCAAATTATTAGATCATAAATTTCTGTTGTTTCAGCCACTTAGTTTATGGGACTTTGTTATGGCAGCTTTGGCAGACTAATACGCTCACCAACACTTGTTATTTTCCATTTTAAAAATTATTATTATAAACATCCTTTCCAGCGTGAAGTGGTATCTCATTATAGTTTTGATTTGCATTTCCCTAATGCAAATGATTTTGAGCAGACTTTCACATGCTTATTAGCCATTTGTATGTCTTCTTTGGATAAATGTCTATTCAAATCCTCTGCTCATTTTTAAATTGGGTTATTTGTCTTTTTATTATTGAGTTTTGGGAGTTCTCAATATATTCTAGATAGGAGTCACTTATCAGACATTTGTTTTGCAAACATTTTCCCCTGCGCTCGGGTTGTCTTTTTCAATTTCTTGATGGTGTCTTTTAAAGTTTAAAGTTTTTAAATTTGATGAAGTTCAACTTACCTGTTTTTTCTTTCGTTGCTTGTGCTCCTGGTGCTTCATCTCATGCCCTTCCACCTTGATCCAGCTCAAATGTCACTTCCTCAGGACAGACAACCTTCCTTTGATATACGCTCTCACAAAGCCATCTTTGTAGTTATAAACTTATTGGTGAGATTCATCTTGCTGTCTTCCTTCTGTAAACCCCAGGAGCATAGGGACCGAGTCCGCCTTTTCTCTTCCCGTTGTGTCCGCAGACTCCTGCACGGTACCTGCGATGTAGCAGGTGCTCAGAGTTGCTGAATGAATAAACTCGGACTTGACTCTGTGGACTACTCCCTGCCTGAAACACTCTCCACGTGGTCTTGATAACGCCCACTCCCCTGCTGTTTCTACTTCTCTGGCTGCTCCTCAGGCTGCTCTGCTGGTTCCTCTCCCTTTACCCATCCTGTAGGCATGGGCTCTCCTTTCTTCTCACCCTCCACACTCTTTGCCTTCACTCCCAAGGCCTTAATTATCATTTTTAAGGTAATGCCTCTCAAGTCTGCTTCCTACCTACGTGACTCCCTTAGCTGCGAGCTGCATGGCCGACTGAAAAGAGTGTGTATGCTGTAGCCGAGTGGAGTGTTCTGTAAACGTCAGTTGGGTTAAGTTGGTTGACAGTGTTGCTCATGTCTTCTGTATCTTTATGAGTTTCCCTCTGCTTGTTCTATCAATTATTGACAGAGGGATATTGAAATCTCTGAATATAATTGTGGATTATTCCTTGCAGTCTTATCCGTTTCTGCACGATGAATCTTGGAGCTCTGTTTTTAAGTGCATAAACATTTAGGAATGGTATGTCCTTTAGATGAATTGACTCCTTTATCATTATAAAATGAACTTCTTTATTCCTGGTTATAGTTTTTTCTCTGAAATCTGCTTTAATATTAATACAGCCACTTTGGCTGTCTTTAAGGGTTAGCATGGTATGTCTTTTTCTACAACCTATTTGCGTGTTTATATTTAAAGTGCGTTTCTTTTCGGAGGCACATAATTGGGTTTCTTCCTTTTTTAGTCCACATCTCTGACAATCTCTGCTATTTATTTAATTAGTTCAATTACATTTAATGTGATTTTTGATATGGTTAGGTTGGTTATCACCTCGTTATTTGTTTTCAGTTTGTCCTATCTGTTCTTTGTTCCCTTTCCTTCCTTTTGGCTTATCAGCTCTACCTCTTTGTTTTGTCGTTGCAGTGGTTGCTGCAAGGGCTATGGTCCACGTCACCTTAAACTGATCACAGTCTTGGCCTTCAAGTTCACTACTCTCCTGCAATGTCGAATCTGCTAACTCCTCTCAGTTCATTATTCATCTCACACTTTGTAGTTTCATCTCTGGATGATCAGTTTAGTTCTTTTTAAAAATATCTTCCATATGTTCGCTTAAATTTTGAACATATGGAACACAGTTATACTAACTAATCCTAACATCTGCGTCAGTCCTGCGTTGATTTTGATTGATTGAGTTTTCTCCTCCTTATAGCTGGAGTTTTTACGCTTCTTTTGAAGTCAGCTCATCTTTGATTGGGGACCAAACATCGCGAATTTTACTTTGTTGGATGCTGGATTATTTTTTATTCCTTTAATTATGTTTCAGCTTTGTTTTGGGATGCAGTTAAGTTCCTTGGAAACAGTTTGATCCTTTTGAGTCTTGTTTTAATCTGGGCCATAAAGGAAATCCCAGCAAAATTTACAGGATTGAAATCCCTGACAAATTAAGCTAGAAGTCAATAATAAAAAAATAACGACTTCCGGGGGCTGGCCCTGTGGCATAGTGGTTAAGCTTGGCATGCTCCACTTCAGCAGCCCAGGTTCCTGGGCACGAACCTACACCGCTTGTCAGCCATGCTCGGCGGCAACCCACATATAAAGTCGAGGAAGACTGACACACATGTTAGCTCAGGGCTAATTTTCCTCAGCAAAAAAAAAAAAAAGAAAAAGAAAAAGAAAACAAAACAAAAACGACTTCCTGTTTCCAGGCTTGGAAGTCACCACTCTGTCCTAACAACAAATAAAAAGCTGAACAAACTGAAAAATCAACAACTCTTCTTAGATCCATAAGCAAAGTGAGGTCATAGGGCACACCACTGCCCCCCAAATTGGAGAGACCAACAGGCGGATGCTGAGAAAAACAGTTTATAGTAGCAGAAACCCCAAAGCTGAAACCTCTGTGGGAACCAGTGCTGGAGTCGGGAACCCTGAACTGTAATTGATGAATTGCTGGAGGCTCAGCATGGACAATTTTGAGAATTAAAAACTCCAAGGGAACCCAGTCATCGACAGCTTCCCACACTTTTGTGAGTTTTATCTCCTGCGGTTCTCCAAGATTCTCTCAGTGAATAATGAGAAAAGTCCCCATGTGCTTCCAGCAAAGGGGTGGGGAAAAGAACAACTTTGAAATATACCAGAGCATTCTTTTCTTCTTAACAAGATCTTCCCTTATAGAGAAACTATTTAACCAGAACCTAACCTGCCAGGGTTTTATCAGAGCCTAACTGACCTGGAGGAGGGGAAATACCCAAACCCAGCCCCGTCTAGCCATCCCATCCCACCTAAGGGAGGTAGGGGAAACCGAGAAGCATGTGTGAAGTTCACAGTCCAAAGGCATAGACTCGCTGAAAGACTGGGACCTAATCATAAGTCTATAGAATGCTTCCCCTCCCCCATGCCTTACCACCACATCACTAAAAGCTATCTACAACAGTTGCTTTTACCTAGTACATAATGCCTGACCATCAAGAAAAAAATCACAAGACATATTAAAAGGCAAAAAACACAGTTTGAAGACACAGAGCAAACATCAGAACCAGACACAGATATGGCAGGGATGTTGGAATTATCAGACTGGGAATGAAAAACAGCTATGATTAATATGCTAAGAGCTCTAATGGATAAAATAGACAGTATGAAAGAAGAGATGGACAATGTAAGTAGAGTGATGGAAATTCTAAGAAAGAACCAAAAAGAAATGCTAGAGATAAAAAAAAAAAAACCCACTGTAACAGAATTGAAGAATGCCATTGCTAGGCTTCTAAGTAGACTGGGTGTGGCTGAGGAAAGACTCTCTGAGCTTGAGGCTATCTCAATATAAAACTGAAAAGCAAATGGAAAAAGGACTGAAAAAAACAGAAAAGACTATCCAAGAACTGCAGGAAAACCATAGAAGATGTAATATACACATAATCAGAATTCCAGCAAGAAAAGAAAGAAAGGAATAGAAGAAATATTTGAAGCCATAATGACTGAGAATTTCCCCAAATTAATGTCAGGCACCAAACCACAGATCCAGGAAGTCCAGAACACAACAAGCAGAATAAATGCCCAAGAAACCCCACTACACTGAGGCATATTATTTTCAAACTAGAGAATCAAAGATAAAGAAAAAATCCTGAAAGAAGCCAGAGTGAAAAGACACCTTACCCATAGAGGAGCAAAGCTAAGAATTACATCCAACTTCTCCTCAGAAACCACGCAAGCGGGAAGAGAGTGAAGTGAAATATTTAAAGTGTTAAGAGAAAAAACTACCAATCTAGAATTCTGTACCCTACAAAACTGTCCTTCAAAAGTGAAGGAGAAACAAAGAATTTCTCAGACAAAGAAAAATTGGAAGAATTTGTTGCCAATAGATCTACCTTACAAGAAATGTTTTTAAAAAGTTCATTGGACAGAAGTAAATGATGTAGATCAGAAACTTGGATCTACATAACGAAATGGAGAGTGTTGGAGAAGGAATAAGTATAGGTAAAAAAACACTTTTTATTTTTCTTATTCTTGATTGAACAGACAACAATTTGTTTAAAATAATAATAGCAAGAACGTGTTTGATTATGTATTCTTATATATATATTCTTGTGTGTGCTTATATATAAGTTAAATGAATGACAGGATTAGTACAAGGGATGGGAGGGAGGAATTAGGATTATTTTGTCATTATAAGGTACTTGCACTACGTGTGAAGTGGTATAATGTTATTTATAAATGGACTTGGATTAGCTATAAATGTATATTACAAACTCTAGGGCAAACACTAAAAAAAGTAAAAAAAAAAAAAGCATAATTGATATATTAAAAAAGGAGATAAAATTGAGTCTTATAAAATGCCCAGTTAAAACCAAGAAAGGCAGAAAAATAGTGGAAGACAAAAAATAGGGACAATGAATAAGGAAAACAAATAGAAAACAGTAGCATATATGGTAAATATTAATGCAACTATTATCAATAATCACTTTGAACATTAATGGTCTAAATGCACCAATTAAAAAACAGAGATTGTCAGAGTGGATCAAAAAAACAAGACTCATCTATATGTTGTAAAGAAACACACTTTAAATATAAAGATACATGTATATTTAAAGTAAATGGATGGAGGCCGGCCTGGTGGCACAGTGGTTACGTGCACACGTTCCGCTTTGGTGGCCCGGGGTTTGCTGGTTCAGATCCCAGGTGTGGACGTGGCACCACTTGGCATGCCATGCTGTGGTAGGCGTCCCACATGTAAAGTAGAGGACGATGGGCACGGATGTTAGCTTAGGGCCAGTCTTCCTCAGCAAAAAGAGGAGGATTGGCCACAGATGTTAGCTCGGTGCTAACCTTCCTCCAATAAATAAATAAATAAGTAGAAGTCTGTGCCTTTAAAAAAAAATAAATAAAGTAAATGGATGGAGAAAGACATGTCTTAGTAACAATAATCAAAAGAAAGTAGGAGTAGCTATATTAATTTCAAATAAGGCAGACTTCAGAGCAAAAAACATTATCAGGGATAAAGAAGGACATTATGTAATAATAAAGGGGTCAATTCTCTAAGAACACATAACAATGCTCAACATATCTGTGCCTAACAACAGAGCACCAAATGACATAAGGCAAAAGCGGATAGAACTGCAAGGAGAAATAAATGGATCCACTATTATAGTTGGAGACTTCAACACACCTCTATCAGAAATGGACAGATCCAGCAGGCAGAAAATCAGTAAGGATGTAGTTGAGCTCAGCAACAACATCAATCAACTGGAAAAAAATATCAATCAACTTGATATAATGGACATCTATAGACTTCTTTATCCAACAACAGCAGAATACACACTTTCCTCAAGCTAACATGGAATGTTCACCAAGATAGACCACATTCTGGGCCATAAAATACGAATTTAAAATAATAGAAATCATACAACGTCTGCTCTCAAACCGCAATGGAATTAAACTAGAAATCAGTAACAGAAAGAAAGTTGGAAAATCCCAAAATACTTGGAGATTAAACAACACACTTCTAAATGAGACATGAGTCAAAGAAGAAATCTCAGAACAGCCAACACAATATTGAAAGAGAAGAATAAATTTGGAGGACTGACGCTACCCAGCTTCAAGACTTACTACAGAACTATAGTAATCAAGACAGTATAGTATTGGTGATAGACCAGACAAATAGATCAACAGAACAGACTAGAGAGCCCCAATATAGAGCCACGTAAATATAGTCAACTTATCTTTGACAAAAGAGCAAAGGCAATACAATGGACAAAAGACAGTCTTTCAACAAATGGTGCTGGAATAATTGGACAATCCATGTGCCAAAAAATGAATCTAGATGCAGACCCTGCATCCGTCACAAAAATTAACTCAAAATGGATCGCAGGTTCTTTTTTGTGTCTTTTTATCCCTTTCTTGCCTTCTTCTGGATCAATCAATATTTTTTCTTATGATTCTATTTCCCTCCTCTGTAACTTGTTAGTTACACATTTATCATTATTATTGTTATTATTTTGTTACCCTAGATATGACAGCATACATCCTTGACTCAATGAAGTCTCCTTTAAATTAGTCGTTTTACCTCTTTCTAGACAATTCAAGGGCTTAATGACACTTTAATTCTGTTTAGCATCCTCGTGGCTTTCATGCTATTGTCATATATTTTATTCTAATACATTATAAACTTCATAATAGGTCACTTTTTTTTTGTTCTGAACTGTCATTATTCAATGAAATTTACCTACAAATTTGCCCTTTCTGCTAATTTTCATTTTTCCTATATTTTGCTTCTCTCTGAGAACTTGGTCCCCCAGGTCCTGGTTGCCTTGGTTGCTCTTTGATGACGTCAAACAGCTCTGGTTTGTATTTTATCTAGCTTTAATATTTGTTTTCAGTGATAGAGTTGTCCTGATACTAGCTACTTCATCATAACCTGAAGAACAGTTTCTTTCCTGGGTTCTTAATCTTTCCCTCACTTCTGGCTCTTTCTGCTTAGCATAAAAATCATGCATTCACACTTCCCTAAACACAGCTGGCCATTTCAAACCACTGTTCCTTTGTTTATGCTGTTTATTCCGCCTGTTTTCACCATCCTTCTTGTTTTTATGGCTAAGGGGCTAAAGGGACCCTTAAATCTCAGCTCATATTGACTCCTCTGTTTTCTGGGACCCTTCCTCCACCCTTGCATCTTGAGTGAACCTCTATGGTAACAGTTTCACACTGTGCTGTAACTGTTTCCCATCCTCTACACCAGACTTACAGAGGATACTTTAGGGATTTCCACACCTAGTGCAGTGCCCAAGACAGTACAAGAACGTTTTTGGATGAATGAATGACAAGCATATCCTTCAGATGATTCTTCTCAAATCTTGTCTTAGTGAGGCTCCTCTGACTGCAAGGGATGGTGACCCTCCTGCCTCCCCATAGCTTTATTCTGATGATATCAGTTTATTCTAAAGCTACACATGGCAAGAAGGTCAATAAACATTTCATATGAAACCCAGAATAGCTAATCCTTGCGTAGCTTAGGACATAATTTGAGGACCAGAAGGTGATTTAGGACCTTAAATAAAACTTGTGATTGGGTTATATTATTACGCCCACAACATCAGAAGTGCTTCAATTCTCTGTCATGGTGGAGACGCGCCTTGTTCCTTTCTTTGATTCTCCTACTCCTTCTGCTGGCAGCCAACCTGTTCAGTCTCTTCTCTGAATATGGTTTGTTTGTTCATTGATTTTGCTTACTCGTGGCTTCTGCCTCCGTGTGGCCTCCAGACCTCTGCAACTTGCCACCTCTTTGTGTTCACTCAGTTTCTCAACCTGTCGTTGACTTTCAACGTCTGTTTCTCAATTTCGCCTCCACAAGAGAGTGAATCTGATTGTTTCAGTTCAGACGTGGTCCATTCTCTTGAGCAAAGCTTTTGTGCCAAACTACATCAGAGTCATCCATTCGTTTGTTTATTTAATGACTATGCACAGGCCACCGGCCCACTTCTAGATTGTCTCTCCATATGGCAGATGCCCAATCCTGGTCAGTAGCTGTGGTTATTGACAAGCTAGTTAAGGACAAGGTCATAGAGTTGGTAACAACACACAGATAGATATTTAAGAAACTGTCTCAGGCGGGGGCTGTGGACATACCATGCTTTCTAAGCCTTGGCCAGTTCAGGAGAAAAAAAAATCATTTGTTTCAGCAAGCCTTTTGGCAGAAAAGATTGAAAATAATTCAAAATTGAGAACCCTGGTGCTGAGGGAGTGATAATGTATGTTACTGGTCAGTAAGAGTGTGTTTTGCTTGAGCTGTGAGTACTGAAGGTGACAGAGTTAATTTGGGGGTTGGAGGGGCAGAGTTAATTTTAAGATGAAAACTAAAGAGTTCATTTGTATTTTGGCCTAATGTATGGCTGTTCCACCTTTGCTGCAGGAGCACCTACAAGAAGATCAGGATTCCCCAGGAAATTCTGCCCCCTAATCCATGAGATAGATCTTGGTCTGGAAGATATTCTGAGGAAAGAAGCTTAGAATGTTTGATTTTTGAGCATTAATTAACCTCACAGTTCATAAATTAAATAAACTGATCCACTGAGTAATTGTCAAGATTATCCTCTTGGATGCTGAATAATATCAACCAAAAGTGGGGATTTGATATTGACATGTTCTTTCCCATTAACAGATCCAACTTCCTCCCTCCCTCTCTCCCTTGCTTCCTTCCTCCCTGCCTCCCTTGCTTCCTCTTTCACAGTGTTTTCCTTTTTAGAAAAAATTATGGGATGCATCACACACACTTAAGTGTGTTACATGAATACGTACATTTTAAAGATTAATAGTCCAATGAACATCCATGTACCCAGTACTCAGGTTAAGAAACAGAATATTACAAGGGTTTCATATGTTCCCTGTGGGTCCTTCCACAATTACTCTCCCTCCCTCCCTCCCCACCAGAGATAACCTCTGCCTGTCTTCTATGTTATTTATTTTCTAGTATCTAGAATTATTGTTGTAATTCCTAATTCCTCTGTATTCCTGTACCACCTATTGTTTTGTTTGGTAAAACAGTAGCATGCACAAAACTGGATTAGTAAGGAAAGCGTGTAGTTGCTACTTGAGATGAAGGTCGTTAGGAGATGGCAAAATGGTGGTCTCTTGGTCAGAGGCGACCTCATTTTCCCTAAAAATTTACAGGGTGAAGTCACAAGTGAGTCTATGGGAAGTAGGACTCATCAAACTGGGGCACCTGGCAGAATCAAGTGTCAACCAAACACTGGACATGGGGCAGGGATGTGGTCAAGGAGAGTGAGCAACTCCCTATTTTCTGATTTGAAGTTCCCGCAGCCTCCTTCCAGCTCTCAGTAATGGGTCAGAGCAAAACACTTTTATGAGAGCGAAACAAATATCTTCAAATAACGCAGCCAGGAGAGCATTGAGGGAAGAGCGGGAACTTCACCCAGACGTGGTCAAGACAAGCCTCCCGGTGATGCTCCAAACTCCAGAACCAGCTAAAGGTTTACAGTCAACCAGAAGGGCTGTGGGGATGAGCCCCCAGAAAGAAGAGATGAGAGCCCTTCCCCTCTGTGGTGATGGTGACGATGAGGAGAAGGCGGTAGCTGAATTCTTCCTCCAAAGCCTGCATGGTGCTAAGCGGTATCCATCATTGTCTCATTTAATTCTCATAACAGTCCAGAGAGGTAGATATTAACATAACGCCTATTGTCCAAATGAAGAAACTGAGCCCCTGAGAGTTCCTTAATCAAGAACCTGGCCCAAGGTCACACAAGCTGGTATATTGAAGCCTGTGCTTTAAATGGAATGTTTTTCAGAGATTGAGGCCACATTATCTGCTGGGACAGAGAGGAAGAGACCAGTACGCGGTGAAGTGATGATGGGAGCATGCTTGGGCTAGCAGGAATATTAATAAAAATAATAGTCAGCACTTATTGAACGTGTACTAAGTACGTGACACTGTTCTAAGCACTTTGCATGCATTAACTTGAGGTGAAAGAAAACCCAAACACACAGAACTGGCAGGAGGGACTAAGCTTGAGGCTTTTGGAAAGACTTAGAAATACCCTCTGGCCATATCAAACAGGCGAAAAAGCCCCAGCTGCACTGTATATGTTCCTTCTGATCAGAGATATCCATTCATTCAGAACGTATTTATGAAACCCCTGTTGTCTCCCAGGCACTGTTCCGGGCACTGAGGATATAGCAGAGAACAGAATAGAACAGATTCCAGGAGAAGGAGGAAGTCCAGAAACACAAAAAGAAATAAAGCATATTCAGAAGTGTCTGTCTGTTTGACTCTCTGATCAACATACCAGAAAAGGAAAAAGGGAAGTACTGTTATATTTGCCACTGGGTGCTACGAAACTGTGTCCTTGCCTAATTTCATTTCAGAGAGCATTTACTGTGAACCATTTATGTCCCAGACACCGTGTGTGGAGGGGCTGGCCCAAAGTTAGAGAAGATGAGGTTTCTATCCTTGAGTAGCATAGGGTGAGGGACAGACAGGTAAGCGGATAATTATATTACAGGTGATTCATGCTATGACTGAGTTGTGAACAAAATTCTGTAGAAGCAGAGAAGAGTGACCAAGACTGCCTGGGGGTGTCAGATAATGTTTGATGGAGGAGAGGACCTTTCAGCTGGGTCTGAGAGAGGACTTGAAGATGGCCGGGTGGAGATGGGGAGAAAAGACATCTAGGGAGGAGTCGTTTGGATAGAAAGACCAAGTTACAGGTGCTAGTTCTGAAATATGGACTGTGTATGGACAGCCTGGCACCCTCGGACAATGGTGGGGTTGGGGAGTCCACAAGGATTAATGATTTATTGAAAAGGAGGATTGAGGCTTATGTTGCTATCAGTGAAAATGACTGAGTTGATAAGCCACTCCCCTACTGTTTCTCTATGCGGAAACCATTCAGACATCCGCCGTAGTTCTTCCACTCTGTGTTTAAGTCAAGGTGTCAGAAAGACAAAGCGCTGCCGTACACATTTGGGGAGGGAGATGTCAATTGGTACGACCCATGTGGAAGACAGATTGGCAACATCTATCAAAATCACAAATGCCTCACATATCTTGTGACTCAGCAATTTCACTTCCAGGAATTTATCTTCAGATGCACTTACTCACACATGAAATAACTTATGCACAAATATTTATCACATCGTTGTTTGTAATAGCAAAAGACTGGAAACAAGTTAAGTGTTCGTCAAGAGGAGACTGGTTAAATAAATTATGATATCTCTTTAAAATGGGATACTATTCAATTAAAAAAGAAAACATCGAATAAGGTAGCTCTTTATGTCCTGTTGGGAACGATATATTATCAAACGAAAAAAGCAAGGGGCAGAACCATTTGTATAAAACGGGGATGGAACGAGTTCAGGCCCTCTCTGGAGTGTTCCAACGGCTGAGTTAAAGAACCCTGGGCTGCCCTGCCTCTAGGCTCCTTGCGATATGTGTCAAGAAACTCCTGGGGCCGGCCCTGTGGCCGAGTGGTAGGGATCGCGTGCTCTGCTCTGGCGGCCCAGGGTTTCGCAGGTTCAGACCCTGGGCATGGACCTAGCACTGCTCATCAGGCCACGCTGAGGCGGCATCCCACATAGCAGAAACAGAAGGACCTACAATTAGAATATACAACTATGTACTGGGGGCTTTGGGGAGAAGAAGAAGGGAAAAAACAAAGGTTGTCAATCGATGCTAGTTCAGGTGCCAATCTTCAAAAAAAAAAAAAAAGGAAAAAAGATCCATTTCCTTCCTTAAAAAAAAAAGAAACTCCTTATTGTTTAAGCCAGCTGAGAAGGAGTCATCTGTAACTTATAGCCAAAAGCATCCAGACACATAACTCTGAGGTCTGCAGAGTTCTTTGTGTTTGGACCAGGAATAATGCAGAAGAAGGAGTCATATCTTTGTCTTGCAGAAATTCCTCACTGTGCTCCATTTTAAGTCCAGTGGGCACTCCCAAGGGCTTCTTCCCTCTAGGTTTTCTGAGCTCTGGACCTCAGAGCAGCCAGTCATTCACACGATACAGCCGTGGGGCGTTCTGTGCAGAGATGCAGTCTGGCAGGATTCAACCTTCCTGGCTTCTTTTTTAATACAACCTCATCAAAGAGAAAAGCTAAAAGTCTGCTTGAATCTATTTGCAGTCATGGGGCAAGAGGGCAAGGCACGGAATGCTAGACTCAAACCCTACACCGTGGAATTTGAACAACCCATTCTCTGCCCACAGGCGGACCCAGATAACCCATGCTTGCCACAGTGACTGTAGAGTGAGAAGTCTCTGGATCAAGCCGTGTGGTCTGAGAACTTGTCCACACAGCCAAAACTGTCCTGTCAGTATCATCCAGACAATCTGAAGGACTCAATGTGACTTATTTGTCCTTTCTTTCAAGAAAAGCAAATATTTGTCCTGCAATCTACTAGGTGCTGAGGATATAACAGTGGGCAGAGATGAAATGGCCTTGCCTTTGTCAACAGAGAGTCTAGAGGAGGGGATGGCAATTAGGTGAATAATTATCAAATAGGTGTCTAATTACAACTGAGCTAAGTGTTATAGAGGAAGTGTTCATGGTAGATGAGAGTGGCTAAGAAAAATACCTGTATCAGAGTGGAATCAGGAAGGCCTGCCTGAGGAAATGGCATTTGAGTTGACATCTGAAGAATGAGTGGGAGTTACCTAGGCGATGTGGAGAAGGGCATTCCAGGCAGAATGAATAGTTCCTGCAAAGGCCCTGGGGTGGCGGAACACTCAAGGAACTGTAGTGTGGTTGGACGGCAGAGAGTGACGGGGGTGTGCTGGGAGGTGAGGCTGGACCCCAGCAAGGCAAAGCCAAGGGACATATAAAACATTTTTGTAAGAGCAATGGAAAACTATTTGTGGCACGGAGTGTTAGCTGTCCCTCTATATTCATTTCCCCCTCTAGTTCTTTAGTATTTGAACCCCAGAGTTTGGGCTCAGTACATGGCTACCCAATTAAAGACCATTTCTCAGACTCTTTTGTATATAGATTTGCCCATGTGACCAAGTTCTGACCAAGGGGTTGTGAGCAGAAGGGCAGGCTTCTATTTCCTCCTGTTTTCTATTCACTGGCTAGAATGCAGACATGACTGTGGGGGCTGGAGGAGCCATCCTAGACCGTGAGATGGAAGCCATATGCTGAGGATGGCAAAGCAATGAGATGGGGGGACACTGGGTCCCCATCACCATGGAGCAGCCATGGCAGCCCTGGATTGTTCAAGTCGGGCTATATGTGACAAACGACAAACTTCTAACTTATTTAAACTACAGTTTTTAGGGCTTTTTGATAGAAGTTACACCTATATTCTTAGTGACCGTTATGGACTGAATGTTTCTGTCCTTCCAAAATTTATATGTTGAAATCCTAACCCCCAGTGGTATTAGGAGGTGGGGCCCTTGGGAGGTGATTAGGTCATGAGGGTGGAGCCCTCATGGGTGGGATTAGTGCCCTGATAAAAGAGACCCCAGGGAGCTCTGTCACCCTTCCTACCATGTGAGAAGACCAGAAGATGGTCATCTATGAACTAGGCAGTGGGCTCTCACCAGACACGAATCTGCCAGCACCTTGATCTTGAATCTTCTCACCCTCCAGAACTGTGAGAAACAAATGTTTGTTGTTCAAGCCACCAGTCTATGGCATTTTTGTTATAGCAGCCTGAACGACCAAGAGAGTGATACACCACTGAAGTGTTCTAGGTGATGGAATCAGATTTCCGTCTTAAAATGATTGGCCTGGCTGCCGGGTGGAAGGTCAAAGCAGTGAGAACAGTCAGAAGCCATTGCAGCCCCTCATTGAGGAGGCTGCTGTCTTGGACCAGCAAAGTAGCCATGAAGATGGGACCAGCCCATTAGAACACTTTTGCCTGGTATCGTGGAAAGAGCATGGACTCTGGCCTCAGGGAGAGCTAAGTTGTACTTCTGGACCCTCTACTCTGTAGCTGTAACCTTGGGCAAGTTACTTAGCATCTCTGAGTCTCATCTATAAATTCAAATTAAGGTTCTTTTAAGGAGGTATATGATTAATTTTAACATGCCCTTTAGACTTGAATTACAACATTGGCTCTTCCCTGGGTCTCCAGCCTGTCAGTGCCCCCTGGAGACTTTGGACTTGCCAGCCTCCATAACCACTCTTTCCTTAAGATAAATGAGCCAATTCCTTAAGATAAATCTCCCCCACTCCCATCTCTCTGTATATATGTATATGTATATATGTATATAAATATATATTACATATACTCTCTCTGTATATATCCACACGTCCTATTGGTTTTGTTTCTCTGGAGAACCTTGTCTAACACAGCGGTAAACTTTCTATTGATTTATAATACACATACAGCAAAGTGCACAAATATGAAGGGCACAGCTCAATGAATTTTTACAAAGTGACCACACTCAATTACCGTCGACAAGAAGATACAGAACATTAGAAATCTGTGAAGACAGCTGTGGCAGAGGCATAGTGTTTTACCCTAAATCCCTACATGAAAACAGAACAATTAGATAACAAAACTAAAAACCCGTGGATAACATTTACAACAAAATTAGGTGGCAAGATATCCCCACAAAGCCCAAAATACAAGCTGGCAAGCACAAGGCAACAAGACCTGTGTGGAACTGGCGTCTGTGCAGAATAAAGCAGAGGGAAGCAGTGAGCTTCCGGTGGAAGTGAGAACAGGAGGACATCAAAATAACCAATAGGTGTTCATGGGTCAATTTGAGAAAGATGCAGAAATTGGAAGGGGTTTTGCCTAATTCAACAGTGGGTAAGTGCAAGCAGCCTGCAGCAAGGTCTGAAGAAAAGGAGCCTGTGGGCCTTGTGAACTCTCAAGACTGGCCATCAGGGCTCTCTGCCAGGACAGAATCCCACGTTGAGAAGAAACTGCTAGGGGAAGAATCAAAATTGGGCAGGATAGGGACACCAGAGATAAAGACAAGACAAGGCTCAGACAAAAATGGGGATGGCAGAAGAGCACAGAATCTTAGAAAGCCTGCTGCCATATCTTTTATTACTTCCTGAAAATAACAGAAAAGGGAACTGTGAAGTCAGAAGAGCTGCCCTGAGCTGGGCTTCCCGCTAAAAGTTCAGGAAAATTAATTTCATGTAAAAATAAGCAAACAGAAAAGTATTGAGGCCAAATCCCTTACAGAGTTATAAGAAAATAAGAAGCAGAACCACAATTATACCTACAGGCAAAGACAGCATGCCAGAAAGGCATGCCCACAGAGTAGATCAAAAGTGTAACCTCAGCTATTTAGAAAGAAGATAAAAGACATTAAAAATAACACGAGACATAAAAGAGCAACAACAATCAAAGCTAGAGGCACTCTGAAACGAGATGACAGAACTCAGAGAAGAATTAGGAACGAAAGAAAAAGTAATTTCAGAAGAGAAGGCTAAATTGGAAAAATGCTAGAGTGAATTAACACAGCGGAGAATGCCTTAAGAGAAACAGAAGGTGAAAAGGAAGAAAAAGTTAAAAATTGGAATGAAATTTTAAAAGAGGTGAAAAGGATTCAAAGAGAGAAACTTACAAATATTGAAGACAGGCAGGTGAGACTCAACACACAGTAAATAGAAATCTCGGAGGAAGAAACTCAACGTAAGAGAGCAGAATGACACTATGCAGAGGACTCAGACCAACCCTCAGCAAGCAGCCGAAGCCTCCTGCCGCCAGCCACGGGAACGAGCATGGGTGTGCATCTTCCAGCCCCAGTCAAGTCTCCGAATAACTGTGGTCCCCTCTTTGTAACCTTCACTGTAACCTCATGAGAGACCCTGAACCAGAACCCTGTAACTAAGCCGCTCCCAAATTCCTGATCTCAGAGGCTGTGAGATAATAAATGTTGAGCATTTTAAGCTACTAAGTTTTGGAGTGATTTCTTATGCAGCAGTAGATAACTAATATGATGGGCATTAAAGTGGCTTCCAGTAGGGGGCTATTTCAAATATTCCTGCTAAACACATCCTAATATATATCTTATGATGAATATATGTGCATTTCTGTTGGGTATAAACCTAGGAGTGAAAATGCTGGGTCGCAGGATATACATATGTTCAGCTTTAGTAGATACCGCAAAAGTGTTTTTCACAGTGCTGGTGCCAGTTTATGAGTTCTTGTTGCTCATATTCTTACCAACACTTGATATTGTCTGTCTTTTTCATTTTAGTCTTTTGGATAAGGTGTAGTGGAA
Source organism: Equus quagga (assembly GCF_021613505.1). Taxonomy (NCBI): domain Eukaryota; kingdom Metazoa; phylum Chordata; class Mammalia; order Perissodactyla; family Equidae; genus Equus; species Equus quagga. Next base: position 50,681,694 of record NC_060283.1, on the reverse strand, counting down.
TCTTACTGTGGTTTTAATTTACATTCTTCCTTATGTCTAATGAGGTTTAGCACCTTTTCAAAAGCTTAATGGCCATTTAGACTTATTCCACATATAAAACATGTGTTCAGGGCCAGCCTGGTTGCATAGTGGTTAAGTCCGTGTGCTTTGTTTCAGCTACCTGGGATTTGCAGGTTCGGATCCCAGGCACGAACCTACACACTGCTCATTAAGCCATGCTGTGGGAGCATCCCATATACAAAACAGAGGAAGATTGGCACAGATGTTAGCTCAGGGCCAATCTTCCTTACACACAAAACCCAAACCAAAAAACCACACCTGTTCAACTCTTTTACCTATTTTTAAAGTTGAGTTAATCTTTTTCTGATTGATTTATTCTTTTTATAATTCTGGGATTCTTTTTATATTCTGGAACCAATCCTTTAGCAGATATATAATATTTCTTCTCCCATTCTCTGGGTTTACTTTTCACTCTCCTTAACCCTAACCCTAACCCTAACCCTAACTTTCAATAAACAGAAGTTCTTAATTTTAGGGTAGTCCAACTTATCAATTATTTTTCATTGATGAGTGATTTTATGTCCTATTTAAGAAATCTTTGCCTGCCGTAATCATGAAAATATTTTTCTATGTTATCCTCAAGAAGCTTTATGCGCTCTATGATGCATGTAGAACGGATTTGGGTGTATAATGTGAAATGGAGATTAAGATTTACAATTTCTCCAGCGCCATTTACTGAAAAAAAATCATCCTTTCCCCAGGGCGTTAGAACAGTACTTCCGTGATAAATCAAGTGACCGTAAATCTTGGGATCTGTTCGTGGACTCTCTATTCTGCTCCATTTGTTTGTCCTTGCACAAATACCATGCTATCTTAATGATTATAGCTTTATGATATGTCTTGAAGGGCCGGCCCAGTGGCGTGGTGGTTAAGTGCGCATGTTCTGCTTTGGTGGCCCAGGGTCTGCAGGCCCGGATCCCGGGTGCGGACATGGCTCGGCTTGGCAAGCCATGCCGTGGTAGGCGTCCCACATATAAAGTGGAGGAAGATGGTTACAGATGTTAGCTCAGGGCCAGTCTTCCTCAGCAAAAAGAGGAGGATTGATGGCTGATGTTAGCTCGTGGCTAATCTTCCTCAAAAAAAAAAAAAAAGGTCTTGATATCTGGTGCTCTGGTAGATAAGCCTTCCAACTTCTTTCTCTTCAGTATCGTCTTGCTATTTTGGCTCTTTGATTTCCATATAAATTTTAGAACCAGCCTGTAAATTTCCATTGAAACATCTCCTGGGATTTTGATTGGGACTGCATTTAATCTATTGATAAATTTGGGGGAAATAGACACACTATTGAGTCTTACAGTCCATTAACATGGTTTCTTTCCACCGTTTATTTGGCTCTTCTTTAATTTTTCTCAGTAATATTTTTGCATGAACAATCTTGAACATCTTTCATTAGATTCATTCTTTTTTTTTTTAATTGAGTCTTTTTTTTTCTTGAGATTGGCACCTGAGCTAACAACAGTCACCAATCTTTTTTTTTTCTGCTTTATCTCCCCAAATCCCCCCGGTACATAGTTGTATATCTTAGTTGCAGGTCCTTCTAGTTGTGGCATGTGGGATGCTGCCTCAACGTGGCCTGACAAGCGGTGCCATGTCCGCTCCCAGGATCCGAACCAGCGAAACCCCAGGCCGCTGCAGCAGAGTGCATGAACTTAACCACTCGACCACAGGGCTGGCCCCAGATTTATTCTTAAGTATTTGATTTCATGTGTGTGTCTGTGTGAGGAAAGTTGGCCCTGAGGTAACATCTATTGCCAATCTTACTCTTTTTGCTTGAGGAAGATTGTCGCTAAGCTAAATCTGTGCCAACTTTCTACTGTTTCATGTGGGATGCCACCACAGCATGGCTTGATGAGCAGTGCTAGGTCTGCGCCTGAGATCCAAACCTGCGAACCCCAGGCTGCCGAAGCAGAGCACATGAACTTAACCACTATGTCACAGGCTGGTGCTGGTATTTGATGGTTTTTGATGGTATTATAAATGATATCACTTTTAAATTTTCAATTTGAATTGTGATTGCGTGTATGTAGACATACAATTGATTTTTTTAATGCTGACCCTTATATCTAGTGACCTTGATAAACTCTTTGGTTAACTCTGTACATTCTTTTTTACTTTCTTCATGCACAGTCATGTAGTGTCTGAATAATGAAACAGTTTTATTTTTTTGCTTTCCATCCTTATACCGTTTCTTTCTTTTCAGCTCAGATCTCCTGTATAATGTTGAATAGAAGTAACGATAATGACATTCTCATCTTGGTCTTAATGTCAGGGGGAAGTCTTACCCTATTTCACTAGTAATTGTGATACTTGATGTGGAGGTGGCCCTGCACAGGCGTCCAAGCCTGAGTGGGGGTGAGATGGGTATCTGCATAAGACAGTGATCTGACCTGGGGTATAAGGACCTGAATGGGGTGAGGGGGGTATCCCCATGGAAGGAAGGTACAGTACAAGGTGTCAGAGTTCAGGGAGACTGAGGATGGCATCTACACGTTAGGCACCCTGGTGTCGTGTGTTGGTGCTCCAACAGGATGAGGAAAACAGCCACGCGTGGCATGAGGTGTTAGACCCCAAGAAGAGTGAGAAGAGCTTTCACATAACTGGTGGCCTTGCACAGGGTATCAGAACCCAAGTGAAGTTAGAAGGACATTTATAGAAGATTTGGGAAAGAGGGAAAGTAGGGGTGACGGGAGATTGGTACCATACAAAGGGATGGATACAGTCAGGAAATATATGGAGGAAAATGGAAGCCAGATTTCTCACTGTTGAAGAAAGGAGTTACAAATATGGAAAGAGGTACAACTGGAATGACCACTGCAGTGTTGGATTAGAATTGGAGGTACTAGTGTGAACCTAAAGTTTTCAATATGCATAGGTTGATACGGAAGTGTGTATGTGTGTGTATGTATGTGTGTGTGTATGTGTGTGTGTACACATGCATATACTTCTTAGCTCTGTCCACTGAGAAGGTCTAGGAGTAGCCACACCCCAACAGCAATTAGTACATCTAGCATCCAGTTCTAAATGCCTTTCTTTGCTAAAAGGAACCAGAGGTCCTCAGAGAAGTGGTTGATTCCAGGCCTGAGGCAAGAAAAGTACAAGATAAGCCTGGAATATCTCCTTGTGCCAAAAAATAAGAAGTGCTCAAAGAATAATATCCATTCTGTCAAAGAGACAGAGAAACTAGCTTGAAGGGGCTCCCACTGGCCAAATCTGGGACAATTTGAACATCAAAATAAATGACAGTTATAACACATTGAATGAAAGAGGAATCCATGAATCCATATGATCTATATTAATTAATTCAAAATGTCATGGGGAATGGGATATTTACATACTCTCAAAGTACCTTGACAAGAGGAGAAGAGTAACTTTACAGTTGAGGAGCTGGCAGATACCATCTTAATCAAATGATCAAGGTTAAAATCACCAGTAAAGAGGCATAAGAACTAAATGCAACGTGGGATCCTGGATTGGTTTCTGGAAGGGAAAAAGGACCTTAGCGGGACAACTGGTGAAATTTGAATAAGATGTTGAATGTGTCCATTATTTAGTAATGATGCATCCATGTTAACATCCTGATTTTGACAGTCGCCTTGTGGTTTGTAGGAGAACACCATTGTGACACGAAATGCACACTGAAGTGTTCGTGGGTGATGGGCAATGTGTTGGCAACTTACTCTCAAACAGGTCAAGAAAAAAACTTCTTTGTACTGTAAAAAGAAAAAAGGAAGCTATAATTATTCTGGACTTGTGGGAGTGTTCATCTGGAGTCCTGATACATGAAGCTGGGAGGGCAACATCACTTCCCAGAGGAGTGAAGTCTTACCCAGAATGAGTGCCTCCTTGTAATCTGTGCAGGATCCAACCGTGAATTCCTTGAGGGTGGGGCCTGCGTCTTATTTAAGCGGCAAGGGTAGATTTTGAGGAGCCTTAAGTTATATAATCTCGGAGTCCTTCTTAAGAAAGAGATTATGAAATTATAACATTAGGCAGAAAAGAGAATTGTTATTTAGAATGAAGAAAGAAAACATAACAAATTCTATATTCTAAAAAGTTGACAAATATCATAAAAATTCAGAAAAAATAACATAATGGTTTTTATTAGTTAACTTCTTGACATACCCCTCTATAACACTTTTGTACAATGTTTCTTGCCTGCATACTCTATGATCACCTCTTTATATGACAACGATTTTATATCAGTGTCTAAGAAAGAATAGAAAGATAGGCTTTCCTCTAGCATAGGTGAGCAAAATCATTTTTAATTATTCATAGCTTTAAAAAGTTTGTTTTGGCTTCAAAACTCATTGATAATGTGATGTTAATTTTTAAGATTGTTGTCTAACTTGGAAAAACCACTACCAAGTTTCCTTCTTATATGAGTTGTATGATTTCACGGCATAATCAAATATATTGCCAAGAGAGAGAAGCTCCATCTTGGGTCTGTGAGAACTGAATCCTCCATTTACAAATTTCACACACGTGACGACTGGAAGACTCTTCCCCAGACAAGCTTCTGACAGCCCCATTTCAAACCTTCTTTGTCTTTCTTGCTCATTCACTTCTGGTTGTAGGTGCTGTAGGACACGTCCTTTTTGCAATATAACCTCTGATCTCACTTCTGTATCATGATGCTCAGCCCGTTGGCACAGTGAGTGGGTGCTAGTCAAAGTTCTGCAAGATATTCTCACACAAGGATGTGAGATAGTTAGTAATTAACTACACATAGAAAATGCCTGCAGATTACACAGCCGTGGCCCACTGTATAGGTTGAATGGTGCTCCCCTGCAACAAAAGATATATCCATGTCCTAACCCACAGAACCTGCAAATGTGAACTTACTGGGTATAAGGGTCTTTGTGGATGTAATTAAGTTAAGGATCTCAAGACAAGATCATCCTGGATTTTGCATGGGCCCCAAATCCAATGACAGATGTCCTCATAAGGGAAAGGCAGAGGGAGTCTAGAGAGACACAGAGGAGAAGGTGATGTGAAGACAGAAGCCGAGACTGGAGTGATGTGTCTACAAGCCAAGGAAAGCAAAGGATTGCCAGCAGCCACCAGAAGCCAGGAGAGAGGCATGGTTCTCCATAACAGCCTCCGGAATGAGCCACAACCTTGCCCACGTTTTGATTCTGGACTATGAGAGAGAAATCTCTGTTGTTTGAAGCCACCAAGTTTATGGCAATTTGTTGCAGCAGTCCCAGGAAACTAATACAGTCACTAACCCCAAATAAATATTACCCCACCTTTACCCTGATCCCAGAAACTGTCATAGAGTTTGAACACCCTCTGCATAAGGAGACGTGTAAGGGAGGGGAAGTTGGGGTAGAAAGAGACAGCAGTCTTAACCAATTTTGGTTTAAAATATCAGTTTTACAAATTTTAGAAAAAGCATGTAACTCTCTGAACACACTACTAGGGTGCCTCCCAGGACCTTGGAAGCGATCTGGCCAACTGAGAGTCCCTGAAGCTTACAATTAATAAGTTTTACAGACGAGCCACCTCTGTGTAGGAGTGTAGCGTCATAAAGACAAGCGCTGGAACCAAACAACCTAGGTTCCAATCCCAACTTCATGCCTGTCTAGCTGTTGACTTCATACAAATAACTTTAGCTTTCTGTGCCCCAGTTTCCTCCTCTGTAAAATACGGGTGATGGAAGCAATACCTACCTCACAGCGTTATTGACCTGGCTAAGTGACGTGATACATATAAAGTGCATGACACATACAACACACATGGAACAGAACATGTTCTATGTAAGTACTCAATACACATTAGCCATTTTATGGTTTACCGGGCAAGGCATTGGACCAGGCACTGGGGTACAAAGACAAACGAGAAATGGTCCTTGCCTTCAAGAAGCTCACCATCTCTAAGGGGAAATCGATGTATAAAGTGATCAGGATACAATGCTTTAAGGGCAATGAGGTAGATGCTATGTGTCCTGGATGTTATGGGAACACAGAGGAGGATCCTCAACCTAGAGTGGTGGGGAATGGGGTCATTCAAGGAAGGTGTCTTGGAGTGACATCTGGGTTTGAGTGTCTCAATGTTTGTATGACAGGATGATTTATTGAACTATTAAGTTTTGTATTGATTTCCTGAGTTCATTCATTGATTCAAATATTTATTATATGCCTAGTATTTGCCAGGCACTTTTGTAAGCACTGAGAACACTGCAGTGAACAAACATCTCAAAAAGCCCCAGCCTTACGTATTTTGAATTTGATATTTAAAATTTAAATTTTTATATTGAAAAATTAAATCTTATGTAAAAAAAATGTTTGATAGAGGAATAGATATGTGATAAATCAAATATAGTTAAAGGTTACTTATAGACTTTAGGTGGCAAATATATGGGTTTTCATTGTGCAATTCTTTCAACTTTTCTGTATACTAGAAAGCCTTCACAAAGGAAATGTTGGTAAAACAAATAAATATTTGCAGAATTGAACTCTATACATCCATTAAAAATGTTTTGGTAGAATATTCCAACAGAAAGATGAATATTATTTATTATAAACTGAAAAAGTAGGGTTCAAAACAGTATAGTCTGATCGAGCTTTATTTAAGTGTATACGGAAGAATGTACACTGGGAACAGCACATGCAGAGGTCCTAGACACAAGATTTTCTGGAGAGTTTGAGGAACTGCGAGGAGGCAAGTGGGACTAGAGAGGAGTAAGGGAGGAGAAAGGCAGTAGATGAGGTCTTGGAGATGATGGGAGGGAGAAGGTTAGTTAAGCTGTTCCGCTTATCTACTTCTGCATAAGAAATTATCTCAAATTTGGTGGCTTAAACAGCAACTATCCTTTTATATGTCACAACTTATGGTCAGAAATTTGGACAGGACTCAACTGGTGATTTTTCTGCTCCACGTGGCATCAACTGAAGTCACTTGGTGGTGTTCACCTGGCAGATGGGTTGGTCTATAGGGTCCTAAATGGTTTCACTCTTGTGTCTGGGGCCTTGGTGGAGTGACTGGCAGGCTGGGCTCGGCTGGGCCCCTTCTCCTCTGCATGAAGTCTTAGGGCTTTTCCACGTGGTCTCTGCAGCAGATAGTTGGCTTCCCTACGTAGTGGCTCAAAGTTCCAAGAGCAAATGTTTCAAAAGAGAAGAAATAGAAGTTGCTAGTCTTTTAAGGCCTGGCCCCAGAAATGGGCACAGTGGCACTTCTGCCATATTCTATTGGTCAAAATAGTCATGAAGCCCACCTAGATTCAAGGGGCACAGGACAGGCACTAATATACCTCTCAACGAGGGGAGTGTCAAAGAACTTGTGGCCATCTTCAATCCACCACATGGATCCTTCTGGGTGGTAGTAAGGACTTTGGCTTTTACTCTGAGTGAGCAGGAAGCCTTTGGAGGGTTTCAAGCAGAGGAGTGACATGAACTGAACTCCGTTTTTAACAGGACCACTCCAGCTGCCATTTTGGGAATAAACCGCAGGGAGAGAAGAAGTAGGAAGACCAGTTAGAAGGCTACTGCAATAAACTAAGCAAGAGATGATGGTGGCTTGGGCCACGGTGGAGGCAGTGTGGGTGACATGAAGGGGTTGAATCCTGGATATATTCTGAAGGCAGAACCATGAAGATTTGCTGGTGGATTGGAAATGGTTATGAAATTAAAAGAAGAGTCAAGGATGATTTCAAGGCTTTTGTCCTGAGCAATTAGTAGACTAGGCTTTCTGTTAACAGAAATGGGGATGACAGCAGGAATAGTTTTAGAGGGGGTATGAAGAGTTGGTTTTTGACATGTCAAGATGCCTATACATCCAAGTGGACACCTCAAGGAGGTCTAGTGTTTAATGGAGAGACCTTAGCTAGAGATATAAATGTGAACGTCATCAGCACATGGGTGAATTTCACCTACGGAGTGAATGGAAAGAGAGAGGAGGTCCAAGGACTGAGCCTGGAGCCTCTGACTCTCTCTTTTCCTTCCTCCAGTCCCCGTTGGCATGCCTGGCCTCCAAAAAGTTGGTGTTTCAGATGTTGCCTCTAGGCCACCTCTCCTCCAGTTTTGTGAGAGCCTAAACTCATTGAGAACATTGTGCTGGGGAAGTGAAAACTGCGGAGGTCTTGAGGAGAGAGAGGCAGGAGCTTGGACTGGAGAGGGGATGATGTCTTCTAGCTGTGTTCTTACGTAGCAGAGAGAGAGAGGAGAGAGAGGGCACGAGCAAAGATTTCTGGTATCTCTTCTTGTAAGCGTGTTAACCCCATCATAAGGCCCTACCCTCAGGACCTCATCCAAAGCTAATTATCTCCCAAAGGCCTCATCTCCAAATACCATCACATCGGGGGTTAGGGCTTAACATATGAATTGGGGGGGACACAATTCAGTCCATAGCAGGCTGGGTAGTGTAGACCTCATTAAAACAATGGCTTTTGACCAAAGACTGAATGAGATGAGGAAGTAAGCCCAGCCTATAACTAGAACGTTCCAAGAGGAGAAAATAACCAGTGCAAAGCCAAAAGTGGGAGGCCAGTGTGGTGGGGGCAGAGTAAAGGGTGAGGTTGAAAAGGTAAGGGCAAAGGGAAGATCATTTGGACACTGCCATTCACCATATAATGACATTTCTGTCGAAACAGACCACATATACGAAGATGGTCCCATAAGCTTACTCCCACACAGCCTAGGTACATACAGCCTATGATGTTCGCACAATGACGAAATCACCTAACAACACATTTCGCAGAATGTATGCCCATCATTAAGCAACATATGACTCTGTGATGAACTCCAACCACCAGCTATGGTTTGGACGGGAACGTCTGAGGAACCTAGCTGGAAAGAGGCCTTGAGGTCAGAGCCCAGGTTGTGGTCAACAATGTCTTTTCCAGATTCAGTGCTTCACTGACAACCTGATGTGGTTGTCACTACCCTCCTTGGTCATTAAGACCAAACACGTACTTCTCTGAAGCTATGACAAATTTCCAGAAAGAAGATTTCCAGGCGGCAAGTTCTATTAGTCAGGATTTTTTTGCTTGTACGTATTAGATTTGTGACTCAAATTATCTTAAGATTAGGAAAAATGTGAAGTTCAGGGGCGTTTATTGGGTCATAGATCTGCACCAGGCCCAGCTGGATGCAGGGGCTAAAATCTCTCCCTCCGTCTGTTGACTCTGTTTTCCTGCATATTAGTTCAGGTGACCTCTCTCCATGTAGGGGCAAGAGAGTCACTGGCATCTCAAGTCTTTCGTCCTACCAGCTTAGCAACCTCAGAGGAGGGACAGTATCTCATTCCCGATAGTTCTAGTTTAAAATTCCAAGAATTGAGTCTTGTTGTGTCACCAGCCCATCCTGACCCATTGTGACCAGGATGGTAGCTGGTCAGGTCTGTGTCTTGAATCCACCCTTGGGGTCTAGGTGGGGCATGCCCCATGTAAACCACATAGATTGGGAGTGTGGGAGAAGTGGTTTCCCAAAGGCAAAGTAGAGTATTCTTACCATGGAGGGCTGGGTGCTCAGCCAGCAGCAACAACAGTGATGCTCAACAGAAAGAGTAGGTGGGATCCAGCCATCTCCCAGGATTTTCTTCTCACTCTTAACATTTTCTGATAATGATGCCACCTTGAGCCCCCCTGAAAAAGTTATAATTCCATTTGTCTGAGGTAGAGCCCGAAATTATATTTTTACGAAGCTCTCCCCGGTGGTTTGGCTGAGCAGAGTAGTGAAGGGGCTACCAATTACCTAGTGGACGATCTTCTTACTCTTCTCTGCTCCCTACTCAAAATCCAAAGTGAGCATATGTGGGGCTCTAGCTCGTAAAATTAGAATTGTCTTTTTACTCAAAGGAGCTAAAAATAAAAGATTGCCTTTATATTTCGAGATCAGGGAGAGGAATGTGTAAATTAATGAACCTGTTTCAAAACCCATCCCCACTTGCCCCTAATCCTGGACAAATAAGAGAGAAACGGAAGTGGCTCCTGTCCAGCTAAGCTGTTGGACCAGTGAGCAGGCCCAGAGCTCTTCACACAAGCAGTTACTCATTAACCCTCACGCTCAGACGGCAGGAACCTGTCACCGCGAGCAGGGAGTTGCATCTCTGCCTTGGGAAAAGTGCTTATCGTCATCACAGCTTGGGGTGGGACAGGGAAGGGTATGGACAGGAGAGGACATGACACTAGATGGAGGAACTGGACCTCAGTTAAGAATTGACTTTAACTCCCTGCCAGTGGTTGCTTACCTGTAAGAATTCAGGACAAGCTGGAGATGGATTAGCTGCAGTGGTGGAAGGTGGAGGGGGATGGGCAGAATTAGCATCCTCTGTAACTGATCACAGGACCCTGATCAATTTACTGCTGTTTATCGTTATTTTTCAGATCTCTATTGCCTCTGTTGTCCGTTCTTTGAAGGCTGGAGCCCTACCTCACATTTTCTCGTGTTCCCAGTGCTGAGCCCAGTACCTTATATGCTACAGTTTCTCAAATAGTATTTCCTAACGTGGATTTTATAATTTTGTAGGACATTTTCTCAAAGCCCTTGAAAAGCAGAACTGACTCTCAATGGAGCCTCTGGAGATTTGGAGACACAGCAGGGTGTGGGATGAGCAGCCAGAGACTCCCCATGAAAAGCACAGTCAGGACGTGGGGCCGGCACGGTGCCTGGCACATAGCAGGTACACAGAGGTTCACAAAATCAACGAGGCCTACAGTGTACTAGAGAAGGGGACCGGTGTCCAATATGCTGTCAGGTCTTCGTGACCTCAGGAACCAAATCAAACAACCCCCCAGGAACAGTTTGAGTAGCAATAGCTGCCAGCACCATAGCCGAGAAGGAAGGGACAGCTGAAAATTTGGGCCTAAAGAACCAAATAAAAAGAAATGATAGAACCACGTCGGCCCTTTAATGAAGAATGTTCTATTGAGAAAACAAACAAACATGCTAATGGTACAGGTCAAGCAAACCTTTCCTCCTCTGTAAAAACAATGACAATATAATTTGTAATAACTCACATTTTTTTGAACACCGAGCACCATGTACGTGAAATATACAAACACTGTGGGGCATCGTGAGACACAGTAAAATCTCAAGACAACCCTATGATGGTCCACTTTTGTGGACCTCAGAAGAATTAAGAAACTTGTCCCAAGTCTCCGAGCTCGCAGGCAGATGGGCTGGGTTTGAAGCCAGACCTTCGTGACCCTAGAGCCCATGCGCGAACCCCAGAACCATGTGACCCTAGAACCACACACTGTCTGTCTCTTTTAAGGTGGCAAATGTTTTCTGAGCTATTTGTGAATAAGTCGGATCTCTGGCCGTCCCCTCCTTCTGTTAATGAAGAAATCTGGGCCAGTGAGCCCCTGGTTCAATCCCAAAGGCCGCCTGGACCCCGGGGCTCAGACTTCCTCAGGAGGAAGCTCCAAGAACTCCAGGGCCCCTGAGCGACTCATGGCTAGAGTCCAGGGACCAGGTACCACATAGGGGTTGTTGGGGCAGACGAAAGCGGGCCTTGGGGCGGAGAGGCAAAGGCTGTGTGTGGATCCAGGGAACATCTGAGCTACAGTTCTCGAGGACCCTTTTCTTTCCCCAAGAGTCTCCAAGAGCAGGGTTTTCAGCCTCACTGGGGCTAGGTCAGGGCAGAGGGAACCCCCTATGCCAGGGCACAGGGATGAGAAGGCAGAACTCACGGAGGGTCTCTGCTCATGGAGTGGAATTGAGTCAGAGGAGGACAGGGAAGTGGAACCAGATGAAGACCCAGTCACAGCGGCAGCTTCCCTGCAGCCACCTGCCTGGTTGAGATGGAAACGCTGATTCCAGCTCCAGCCCCCAGACAGGCTAAGAATATCCCAGAAAAGCAACAGCCACCGCCCCCACCCTTCTTGATCTGCTCCTACTTCTGGAGTGCTATGCTGGGTGCCAGCAGGGGCAGGGAGGGTATGGGGTAGGGGGGTGATGCCTGGGGTGGGGGGCGAAAGGGAGGAGGCAAAAAAGGGGCTGGGTGGAGGCGGGAGAAGGTGATCTGAGAAATAAAGGAACTGGCGAGTGCTAGAAGGGTTGCACAGAGAGAACTGTTCTCAGGGGGCAACAAAGGGAGATGGAGACAGGAGCCAGGCAGCTGGGGAGAGACTATCCAGAGATGAGGATGAGGGAAGGCTGGCATCCGTGAGCTAGAAGGGGGAGCACGGCCTCCCCTTCCATTCAGGAAGGAAGCAGAGCTTATGGCTAGGTAAAGGAGCGCCCAGCTCACCCCTGTCCCCGCCTCACCCTTAATCCTGGGCCCTCCAGAATCTCAGCATTGGTCCCTTCTCTCTCTGCCCCAGGGCACCACTTTCTCATCTGTGCTTATCAACCCTATTCTCTGTTCTAAAAAACCTATATTCGGGCTCCTCAGTTAAGTCCTTTTAGCAAGGGGCCTGCTGGAAGGGGAGACAGGACGATGCGGAGTCTCCCTCCCATCAGCTGGCAGCACCTCCTTTGTCAGGTTCATCTCTTCTCCCTGCTCACCCCCTTTCCCCACTTCCCACTGTTGCCTGGGGAGGGGCTCTGCTCCCTCCATGGCCTACCAGGGGCCTTCCTCCTTCCCACCCCGGCTCCCCTGGGGTAAGGTCCTCAGGAGAGGAAGGGATGGCTGGGATGCTGCATGTCCTCCTCGTTTGCAAACCCCAGGAGCTGAGACCCTAGGGTGGTGGTACTGGATCAGTGAAGGAATGGGGGGCAGCAAAATCCGGGCATTCAGATGCCCAGGCTCAGTCTCTGTCCTGGCTCTTGAAAGAACCTTCTTTGTCATTAGCCTCTTTGTAGGGGCCCCTTGGAGACGTGGGGATGCAATGACCTTGGGTTCTGGGACCTCCAGCCTTGATGTTTACTGGGGAGACTATGGACCTCGCCCACCTTGGCATCTGGTCCTTTGCCGCACCACCGTTCAGGATCCCCTCTAAAGCCTGGAGGGATCTAGAGCGGTTTACATTGCTGAGAGCCTGAGCACCCCGCCCTCTGTCTCCTGGGCTGGACTGCAGAAGTGCAGGCCTCACACGGATGCTGTGCACACACGACCGAGCCCGCCAGCCAGAAACAGATCAGGGAGAACCAGGCAGGGCCAGAGCTGGAGCGGGAAACAGATTCATAGGACAGATTTTATTTAGAATCCGAACCACAGAACTGGAAGAGGCTTTAGGAATCATTCTTAAGTCCAATCCCCAAGATGCTATCTTATTCCTTTAATATTCATATTTCTTTTTCTTTCTTTCTTCCTCCCTCCCTTCCTTCCTTTCTTCCTTCTTTTCTTTCTTTTTTTGAGGAAGACTAGCCCTGAGCTAACATCTGCACCAATTCTCCTCTTTTTGCTGAGGAAGACTGGCCCTGAGCTAACATCTGTGCCCATCTTCCTCTACTTTACATGTGGGACGCTGCCACAGCATGGCTTGACAAGCGGTGCCATGTCCATACCCAGGATCTGAACCAGCGAACCCTGGGCTGCTGAAGCAGAATGTGCAAACTTAACTGCTGCACCACTAGGCCAGCCCCAAATATTCATTTCTTTGTCTGATAATGAAAGTAAAACTTATAGAATTTCTGCATTTTAATATGAAGAATGAGAGGCCCAGAGAGCTGAAATGACTTCCCCAAGTCATTCAGTTTAGAAGCCAGGGACTAGAACTCCCGCCTCCTGCCTCCTGGCCTCTGACCTCTCAGAAAAGGAAATAAAAACAGCCAAAGGGCAGAGAAATCTGAGCAGCATCACCTGGAGATGTTCCCTTCAAGATGAGGCTCAGCATCCCGGGGGGTCTGGGAAGGCTCATCTCTAGGCTGAAACTGGTGGAGATCCTCATCAATAAGGCCATGTTCCTACACAGGGTAAAACCTTAGTCCAGGCCCCCAGTTCTCGGTCTGGCCCTGCAGTTCATGCCTTAAAGAATCTTCAGGAATAACTAACTCTCTGGACAGGGCACTGATCTAGATAACCTACAAAGCAATGGAGACAGACGAGGAGCCTGGCCTTGGTGGGTTTCTCATCTAAGGGAGTCTACTAAGCCAGCACTGTCCCAGAGGAGCATGTACGTCCACAGGAAATGGACCGATGAGAAGCAACATACAGATACTACTAGAAATAAATGAATCAATCACGGACTACAGACCCAAATGCAGCCCAAATGAAAAGTACACTTGCAGCTGCAGTGGGGGAAGTCACTGCCTTGCTGTAAAGCCCACCTTCTCATGATGTCTTTCTGGTTTCACTATGCTACCCCCTGGCCTCGACCCTGTAGAAACATAACATCCCTCTCTCATCCCTTAATGCCTCCAGCTTTTTCATAACGGAAATGTGGTCGCTCTTTATGGGTCAGTTTTCATTATTTTGTCTGCTTGTCCTTGAAAAGCCCATCCAGATCCATCTTGCACATCTTGGACTGGGGACTCAGAGTCTAGCCCTTAACCAAGTTGTTGTGTAGCAGCTGCTGCTGGGGGAAGAAGTTAGAGAGACTGATGTCAGAAGGATATCAGGTCCAGTCCAATAAATCCAAAGAGGCTTCCTGGAGGAGGTGGAATTTCAAGAGCTTGACAGAAGGCAGGGTGGTGATCTGAGGGACGGTTCTGGCCCAGTGGTGGGAGCTCAGAGATTTGGGAGGGATAACCAGACTGGAGGAGTGAAGTGTGAGGGCTAGAGAGAGGGTCTGAGGCAGGGCAAGGTTAAAAGAGGGAGTGAGACCTTTTAAAGCGTCTGGTGTGCAGACCCTGAAGCAGAGGAGGAAATTCTTGATTCTGACTAAGAGGACAGCAGGAGGTCACAGCTGGCCCCAGAGTGGGGGTCCCATGGTGGTGACAACTTTGGGTGCTGTAGAGAAGATCTTGTCCTAAACAACACCAACAATAGGCCTTACATCAATGTGGGACTCCTAGGGGCAGAGCTGCCGGGACCCACGTGCCATTCAGATCCACGTACCCAGTGTTTCTGCCAGTGCAACTCAGTCTCTATGGGGCATGTCCTCAACTATCGGTAAACCGACTGTTCCTTAGGTGTCAGATAAAGGCTGACTCAGAAGGCCTTGTAGGAGGAAGTGGGACCAATTACAGGAGCTGAAAAGAGGGAACATTTTCTGCAGCTATGGGGACAATGAGAGATTGGGCAGGTCAGCTGGGGCTGCGAGAGGATAAAGATCAGGTCTAAGACAGCAGGAGAGACCCTGCTGAGAAAGTGCACATGGGGCGTTGAGTCAGGGATGGGGTACCCGTCTGCGTGTGTACGGTGGTAAAGAGAAAGAGAATCAAGACAGCCAGACCACAGGCCTCCAGGAGCGGGTGAGTGAGTGGGGCCTATGGGCAGATGAGAAAAGCTAGTGCCTCTGGCGGCAGGAGCTCCAGCCCAAGGGGATTCTGGAACAGTCTTTCTGGGATGAACCACACACACGTGTGCCTACACACCAACCCTGACAGCAGTGGATCCTTGGAGCTGCGTTGGTGGTCTGTGAGGAGCATGGAGGTGACCCCAGGGACAATTCTGAGGATTTTGCTGAATTTATAGGGCAGCCTTCTCTCTGAATCATACTCACCTCCAAGGCCCACTTAAGAAGCTGGAAGACTCCTGTGCTGGGGAGACAGAGAGCAGGCCCGGAGAAGGATGGACACTGCCCTATAAGGCAGATGGAACAGTTCCAGGACCAGCTGGGCTCAGGACCTGCAGGTAAGGCCCAAGAGTCCCAAATCCAGGACAAAGGCTTGTGGGCGCTGAGGAGGGAACAGAAAAACCCAGAGAGAAATGAGCAGGACCCAGCCGAACAGCTTGCAGCTGGGAGTGGGGACAGCTGGGACCTGAATGGTAGGAAGCTTTTGATGATAAAAACCTACCTTAACCTGGACCCAAAGCTGGGCTGGAGGTTGGGCCAACCGTCTTGGGCAACCCTCTGTACAGAAGGCCCCTTCTGTCCAAACCTGGGCATACCAACCTATCCGTTTTCTAGCATTTCACCAGGGAACAACTATCCATCACCCACCCAAGGGTGGAATCCCGGTGTGCTGGTGAGGATGAAGAGCACATGAGGAGCCTGCCAGGGACCAGAGCCCAGGGCCTCTCCCCACAGACTCAGCTGCAGAGAATCAGGCCAGCAAACAGCGGCCTCAGGGATACATCTCAGGGTCTTGCCGCCCCCAAGGAGGTGGGTTGTGACCTGCAGAAAGGCCCAGGCCCCACCAGCACACCGTCACAGGCAGAGCAAAAATGCGCCTGCTGCAGTCCTCCGCGGTGGCCTAGGGGATGGGGGGAAGGAGAGAACTAAGAAGGAACGGCCCGACGGCCAGATGGGAGGAGCCAGTGCAGTGCGCCCAGCTGGGGCCCGGGCACCCTGATGAGGGCACTCACTGCCCACGCTGCCCCAACACATAATCAAAACGGGGAGGCTGTTCCCATGGCTTTTCTGCTACCACGATCCAGTGCACAAAATTAAGCTGACCTAGGGCCCTAGGAGCCGGAGGAGGTGGGAGCACCCTTTACCCCCGCCCCCAGCTCTGACCCCGAGGGGACCACTGGAACTACCACCACCTCTTCCTCCTTTTCCCTTTCTGGTGAAGGGAAAGGACCGGAGACAGAGGGTGGGGGTGGGGCGGGACTCGAGATTGGCTTGCGAGCTTCTATTGGTCAGAGGAGCTGCCGGTCAGGAGGGTAGATCGGGCGAGGATTGGCTGCGTGAGGCGGGGCGCGGCGCGGCCAAAGAAGGGGCCCAAGGGGTGGGGCTGACGCTGCAGCTGGCGCAGCTCAGACTCGGAGCAGCCTCCGCGAGCGGCCGAGCAGCCACCTTCCCCCGCCCGTTCCCGCGCCCGGGCCGGGGCTAGGCCCCCCACCGCCGGGTCCCCGGGGGCTGCAGCAGCAGCGGCGGCGGCGGCGGCGCTGCCCGCGGTTCCCGCCGGGGCCCGGGCGCCGGCCCCGCTCTGCAGGATGGGCACGGTGCTGTCTCTTTCCCCCGCCTCCTCGGCCAAGGGCCGGAGGCCCGGCGGGCTGCCAGAGGAGAAGAAGAAGGCGCCGCCCGCCGGGGACGAGGCGCTGGGGGGCTACGGGGCGCCGCCAGTAGGCAAGGGCGGCAAAGGCGAGAGCCGGCTCAAGCGGCCGTCCGTGCTCATCTCGGCGCTCACCTGGAAGCGCCTGGTGGCCGCGTCTGCCAAGAAGAAGAAAGGCAGCAAGAAGGTGACGCCCAAGCCCGCGTCCACGGGCCCCGACCCTCTAGTCCAGCAACGCAACCGCGAGAACCTTCTCCGCAAGGGCCGGGACCCCCCCGACGGCGGCGGCGCCGCCAAGCCCCTGGCGGTGCCGGTGCCCACCGTGCCCGCGGTCGCCGCCACCTGCGAGCCGCCGTCGGGGGGCAGCGCGGCCGCCCCGCCGCCGGGCTCGGGCGGGGGAAAGCCGCCGCCGCCGCCGCCCCCAGCCCCGCAGGCCGCCCCGCCGGTGCCTGGCGGCTCGCCGCGCAGGGTCATCGTGCAGGCGTCCACCGGTGAGCTGCTGCGCTGCTTGGGCGACTTCGTGTGCCGACGCTGCTACCGCCTCAAGGAGCTGAGCCCGGGCGAGCTGGTGGGCTGGTTCCGCGGAGTGGACCGCTCGCTGCTGCTGCAGGGCTGGCAAGACCAGGCCTTCATTACGCCCGCCAACCTGGTATTCGTGTACCTGCTGTGCCGCGAGTCGCTGCGCGGGGATGAGCTGGCGTCGGCCGCCGAGCTGCAGGCCGCCTTCCTCACCTGCCTCTACCTCGCCTACTCCTACATGGGCAACGAGATCTCCTACCCGCTCAAGCCCTTCCTCGTGGAGCCCGACAAGGAGCGCTTCTGGCAACGCTGCCTGCGCCTCATCCAGCGGCTCAGCCCGCAGATGCTGCGGCTCAACGCCGACCCCCACTTCTTCACGCAGGTCTTTCAAGACCTCAAGAACGAGGGCGAGGCCGCCGCCGGCGCCGGGGGTCCACCCAGCGGGGGCGCACCTGCGGCCCCAGCCTCCTCCTCGGCCGCCAGGGACAGCTGCGCGACCGGAGCCAAGCACTGGACTATGAACCTGGACCGCTAGGGATACCGAGGGCCGCGCCCACCCCCCACCCCAGTCCCTGACACACACTTGGAGCCCCCGGAACCATCACGCCGCCGCCGCCGCTGTTACCGCCGCTCCGCGCCCGGCCGGAGGAGGAGCCGCCCCTGTCCCGCAGGGGAAGGTGGAGGCCAGGACGCCAGAGGCCGTGGCGTCTAGATTTGCTGGGCATTGGGTGGGGGAGGGGGTGGGCGCGGGAGGGGGACCCCCGACCTCACCCTTTCTGTCTGCGCCCTCGTCTCTCAATCTGCCCGGGTCTCCCTCTTCCCTTCTGTGTGTTTAAGCCCTCTCTCGGTTTTGTCCATTTCCTCACCTCCTCCCTGTATCTTCATCTTCCCTCCTGTCTGCTTTCCCATCTCCTCCTCTGCCTTTCCATTTTCCCTTCCTTGGGTGTGTGTTTCCGTCTCCATCTTACCCCCCACCTAACTATCTCTCATTGCCCCCGTTTCTCTTTCTGCACCTGTGTCCCCCTCTCCCCTTCTTGTTCTCTTTTTCCTCGCCTCTTTCCTCCTGTCTGCCTTCCCTGCTCCGCCTATGTCAGCTTACATTTCTTCCCCCGACTGAACCCTCATACCCACCTCCCTAGACCAAATGGAACATTAGTTCTTAATTTGGGTCGACTGAGATGTGGCGAGAAACTGCAGCCCCAGGAGCCCAGACAGCCACCAGGATGGTCCTTCGTCCTACCCCCACCGCCTCTCCCTACCTTTTCCAACGTGTTGCATGCCGAGAGTTGTGGGGGAAGGGGATGCCGGCTTCAGGAGGCTGAGGTTTGGGAGCAAGAGCAAGCTAGGAGGCTACCCCGGCGGCGGCGGCGCCTCAGCGGAAGGGTGGGAGGAGACAGAAAACTCTTCTTACTCTGGGGGAGGGGCACCCCTTTTCCTTATCCTTAGGTGTTTTTGTTTTTCCCCCTTTTAATTTATTTGGTTGTTTCCGGAGGGAGGGGTGGGGGTGGGGGGGTGGGGGAGTGGGTGTTGGGCCGGGAGCTGTCTGAGGTGCTGATTTGAGGCCGGACCGGAATCCTCCCGGCAGGGCACCAGGGACTGGGTTGGGCCTGGTGCCGTGTCCAAGGTGCCAATGATGCGGGCCGACGGGGCGGGCCGCACTGTCTGTCTGTCCGTCTGTCCCGGAGAGAACTATAAAGCGCTGGAAGCGCCTACAGATGGTTTTGCGCCGGCCTTTCTTTGGGTCCTGGGAGGGAGGAAGTGGGAGCCATAGTAGGATTGTCACAGGCAGGAGGATCGCCTTGGGGGTAGAGGGGAAGGTTGAGTCCCTGGGAACTGCTACCCTTTCCGTCCACCCCTCATTGACTTCCGTTGTACAGACAGTAAAGTGAGGTAGCCAAAGATTGAGGCCTGATGATAAAGCTGAATCCCCCCCCCCCACCCCTGCCTCCATCTTGTCTGACCTAGCTCCTCTTTAATGCCCAGGCAATTCAGGGATTAAGTGATGAAGACAGCAGAAGTTGTTCCCCTTTCTACAGAGTGGTCCTTTAAGGCAGAACTAGCTAGTTATTTTTGCTACTTTTCTCTTCCTCCTCCATCTCTCCCCACTATATATCCGGTCAAGAGTCCATTCAGGCCTGACTGAATCTGTGTTCACCCCTCTCAGGTGGGACCTGACTGCCAGTCAGCCCTACACGCCTCCCCCCACCCCCACACCAGACTGCTTCAAGGCTGCTTCCTGTCACACGTCCAACCAGGGGAGCCTTGGGAGGTCCATCCTCGCTTGAATTCAGACCTGACCCTTTATCTCCAAGGATGCTGGGACACAGCCACTCTGGAAGACGGGTGCTAATTCTTTGGGGTTGAAAGAAGAGAAATAAGCTATTTAGCCTGAGATCCCTGTTTGGTCTCTGTTGCCTTTTTAGCCACATGGCTAAGCGCCCCGTTCACTGTTTCACTGGCCCAAGGAAGCCTGGCTCCAGTAGAGCACTGGCGGTTCTGACCCTGGTCGCTGCCGAGACCTCAAGGGTAGGAGAGAGAACCAGGCGAGGCTGGCAAAGACAAGGCCCCGGTTCGCTGTCCGTGGTGCTGAAGGGAGCGCTTGGGCAGGGTGGGGGCTTGTAGGGGCAGGAAGAGCTGCCAGCCGCGCCTCAGCGAGGTCGTCCGGATAATTTGAGAGTAGGGTGTCATCTATTCTGGTCTCGAGTTATAGGAGTCTGGCCCGAGAAGTCAGGAAGGGCGGCTTCCCTTTGCCCTCCTAGAAAGACAGACCTCGACTCTCCCCCGACCTCCGCCCGGCGCCCTTGCACCCGGCCTGGAGCCGGAAATCCCCAGTCCAGATTTGTGAATCGAGTTCTCGGCGGGGAGGGAGGGAGGGCTGGCGGAAGGGAGGCGGGAGCAGCCGCCCATTGGCTGGAATTTGGCGCAGTCAGCGCGGTGCCGTCATCTGTCTCGGTTTGGGAGGAGGGAGGGAGGAGCACTTGGGTCACCCCGCGGCTGTCGCTATAGTAACCAGACTGAGCGGGCGGGGCCCTTTCAACACCCTCCCTCCTCTAGAGGGGGAAACAATCCTGGTCTGCCTTATTTGGAACTAGTTAACAAGACTACCTGATTGGAATTTCTGTGTTAGAAGAGCC
Organism: Equus quagga; assembly: GCF_021613505.1. Lineage (NCBI taxonomy): Eukaryota > Metazoa > Chordata > Mammalia > Perissodactyla > Equidae > Equus > Equus quagga. The sequence goes on along the minus strand of NC_060283.1, from coordinate 50,661,053 downwards.
TAAAAGGGGTGGGAAAGAGACCAGAGAGCCTACAGAGACCCCCAAAAATCCTGCACTTGGGGAGGGGCCTCTAGATACTGCCCCTAAACCCATAGACATAGCACCCTCCCTTTATTGCGCGCGCGCGCGCGCACGCGCACACACACACACACACACACACGCCTCCAGGAACTTGTGGTCTGGCACTTGGAGACATAGAATGAGAAAAAAGCCTCAATGTGTGGTGTCAAGTTAAATCTCACTTTCCTTGCCATGCCCCAAGGCATGAGACGCTGCCATAATCCGATTAGGGGGCGAGGGCCGGGAGGAGGATCAGCACGAATGCGGGAACAATTAGCCTCCTGGGTCAAACTTGGTCAGACTCCTGTTTTCTCCGGGAGCGAGCAGAAGGAGAAGGGCTAAGATCAGTCTTCTGAGAAGACAAGGTGAGAAGGGAGTAAGTGCAGAAACAGTCTTTACCTTCTCTTTACTGCCCAGAAGTGAACCTGGGGAAAGTGAGTCCCGGCTGAGATGGGAGGTGAGGAAGAGAGCCCAGAGCTTTAGAGAAAGCCCAGCAGCGGTGAGAGGTGGACTAAGGAAAGAACAGAGATGGTGGACAGGAGACGGAAACCCAGCTGGAGCCATGACTCAGCACTTCCCGTTACAGAGGGCAGGGGTGACTTTCCCAGTATAGGGGCAGCACAGAGGGGAGGGGAGCAGGAAAGCAAGGGGGCAGAGGAGTGGCGATCTGACCATTTGCATGATACATGCTGAAGCATGTATTGATATACAACCAAAGGCACACATTTTAACCCAGAAGCAGGTACATACGCATTTATACTGACAAAGGTTCATTCAGTCATAACATTTACACATCTCTACTGCCCTCTTCCCTGTCCCCCTTCCTGGAGCAGAAGACATTCTGTCCTGAGAGCTGTGCTTGCCTGTCCCTGGAATACCTTGGTACTTAATGGGAAAGGAGAAATGCAAAAAATCGTAGACATGGGGGGGCGGGGGTTGTCATGGTAACTGCCTTGCCTGCCAGGCAGGGTGCCCAGCAACCAGAGCATCTGGTAGTGTCCACGGGGACATCCCGTGGCCTCTACCCATGGGGACTCTGCCTCAGGCACCAAGATGGGTATCTCTGGAAGATTTCTACAACAGAGGCTGCCAAAGCAGACCCTCCAACCACACCACCAAGACCAGGGACAGCTGGCAGCCAGTATGGGGGCCTGACCTTCTTCATGTGCCCCACTTTAATTGGCACTCCTGACCCCTTTATACATCATAAGCTACATTTGCCATGAGTGGCCTCAGGACAGCAAAGATTAACACTTGAAGACCTTTCTTTAAGACCATCATCTTCCCTCTCAGCACCTTGCCACAGACCCTACAAGAATGTCATCTACGCCCACACAGGCTAGGTATACAAATGAATATAATGAAGGTATATAAATGAATATAAATGAAGGGTAGAAAAATAATTTTAGTCCAGTGTGATGAGAGATTGGGTACAAGATAGATAAACCACAGGGCATAGTTTCGTGATTCAAGTCCTTTGACCTTAGTTTAATACGTTGATGAGGTTTTTAGAGGCTGTCCCTCTGCCCTGGCAACCTGGCTGGCTGACTTTTCGCTCCAGCCCTGCCTTCTTTTTTGCTCAGTATTCAGGTTTAACCTCTTAGTTTCTGGCTTAAAATTCCCCCAGTTCAGTTGAGGCTTTCATGGTTTTTTGTTTTTTTTTTTTTTTCCTGGATCCTTCCCACTGTTTCTTCAGCAATTAGCTGCTCCTAAGTTCTCTTTCTACTTGGAGATATTACCCACAATAGTTACTCCCTCCTTTTAGGCTTTTCTCCCCATTTCTTCACACCCTTTGGTCACATTTTCCTGGGATTGATATTTAGCTTCAAGCCCGGAAATCATAAAATTCGCCTCCGTGTGTGAGTTTTTATATGACAGCCTAAACGGAAGGAGGCGTGATGATAAACAATGTAAACAAGGAAAGAGGTATTTCTTTACAACCCTTCTACATTTTATTCCTTTAAAAAAATAATTTACAGGGGCTGGCCCCGTGGCCGAGTGGTTAAGTTCGCGCGTTCCGCTGCAGGCGGCCCAGTGTTTCGTCGGTTCGAATCCTGGGCGCGGACATGGCACTGCTCGTCAGACCACGCTGAGGCAGCGTCCCTCATGCCACAACTAGAGGAACCCACAACGAAGAATATGCAACTATGTACCGGGGGGCTTTGGGGAGAAAAAGGAAAAAATAAAATCTTAAAAAAAAAAAAATAATGATTTACATATTATCCCAGAAAAACATAGAATATCCAGAAAAGTCTAAGAAAGAAGAAGAATGATGGAGGGCTTGCCCTAACAGATATTACAATGTATTATACAGCAAATATAGCTATCATATATGGCACTGATACAGGAATAGACACCTCAATAGAATAGAAAGTCGAAAGGTGAGCTCTGGCATACATGGGAAATTACTATATGATGAAGGCACCATTTCAAATCCATCAGGAAAAGATGGATTAGTCAATAAATGGTTTGGTACAACTGGGTAGTCATTAATATGAAGGAAAAAGGTCAATCCTCCCTCATTTGTACCCCAAACTAAATTCTAAATTGATTTTAAAAATTAAAGAAAAAAGCTATAAAAGCCTTAGAAGAGGGGACAATTTGAAAGTATCTACTAAAAATTTAAATGCACATACCTTTCTACTCAGGAATTCCAGTTTCTAGTATTGACCCTAGATAAATACTTGAACATGTGCACAAAGAGAGCTGACAAAATTTTTTTATTTTATTATTGTTTGGAGAGAGATAAATTGGAATCAACCTAAGTATCCACTAGTAGGTTAGGTGTCAAATAAACTTCAAAACATCCAAATTACTAAATACTATAATATTCAGCTAAAAATAATGGATTGGACTGTATGTACTGACATAAAGGATCTCCAAAACATATAGTATCATGAAAAGTTATGTACTGGCACATACAACACCAAATCGCTTACGCAAAAGCAAAAGAAGTCAAATTAAACCATAATTTGTGTGTGTGTGTCTGTATGCACTGTGTATGGATTACAGAAGCTTGAGAAAGATACATATCACTCTTAATAAGTGACTTCTGGGAAGGAATCGGGGTTGATGTCCAGAGGACTTTCACCTTAGCTGTGGAGTTTAACTTTTTACAAGAAAAATGTATTCGTATATTGTTTGCATAATTAGAAAACAGTAATTAACATATGACAACGGTCAAATATTAAATAAAAATACTTGAAGAAAATATGGGTTATTTATTATTATTGTCATTATTGCATCTTGGGTTGGGTACAAAACATCTTTTGAGAGATAGACCTTAAAGGAAAAGATTGATTCATCTGACCCCTTTTAAGCTTTGGGACGTTAGAGAAATAGAGAAAAAAAAAAAATAACTGCAAACAAGATCCAAAAACGAGTGACAAACTGAGAGAACGTATTTGCAACACAATGTATTTTTCAATAGGAAAATAGCTAAAACTGTGAAGAGGTAATTCACACAAAAAATGTGAATAATCAATAAATACGTAACAAGATACCTAACTTCACTATTGACCAAAGAAATTCAAGTCAAAACAGTAATGGGATATTGCATTTCCTATACTGAAAAAGATTATAAAAATAGAAAATTCCAACCACAGTAAAAACACGAGGGAAATGTGTACTTTCTTGCACTGTTTGTAGACATATATGTTAGCTCAGTCTTTTCGGTGAGCTACTTGGCTTTGGATCAAAAAAAAAAAAAAAGGCAGCATGATCTTTGACCTAGATACCACATTTCCAGAAATTTGCCCTAAGGAGATAAGTGGGAAAAGACCTGACACAAGGATGCATATCATAACATTGTTTATAATAATAAAAAAATTGGATACAACCTGAATGAACATCAGTAGGAGATTAAGTAAATTGTGATAAATCAATATTCATTAGGATACTGTGATCCATTAAAAAATGATGCATCAATCTACATTGACATGAAGAATGACAAAGTGAAAATAGTAGATTGAAAACAATATAATATGGTCCCAATTGTGTAAGAGGGAGAAACAGAGAGATCTTTAAATAGCTGTCCTTTTCTTGTCATTCAGTTCTCAACTTAATAGCCACCTTTCTGATGAATTCATCTCAACCTGCCCTACAGTCACTCTCCAGGACAAACCTGATTTATTTTCTTCATAGCATTCGTCCCCACCTGATAATTTTTTTGTTACTTATTTATTTAGTATCCTCTCAATAAAAGGTCTGTCTTGTTCACTGCTAGATTCCTCGCACCTAGCATAGTGCTGAGCACACAGTAGGCAGTCAATAGACATATATTGAATGAGTGTCTCTGTGCGTGTGTGTATGCAGCAGTAGAAACTTTTAGGACGTTTACTAAAATGTTAAAGGTTGCTTTCTCTAAGTGGTGGGATTTTAAATTACCAGCTTTACTCTCTTCTTAGGACTTTTCTGAGTTTTCTAGTTGGTTACAATGAATTATATTATTACCTAAAAAAGAAAAAAAAAACATAAAGAAAAAAGATAGACAGACAGAAAGAAAGAATAAAATGAAGGAAGAAAGGAAGAGGGAAAAAGCAAGGGTGGACAGTGTGTGGAAGAGGAGAAAAACATCTACAACGCTGCCCCCTCCTCTCTCACACATCTCCAAAGTCTCTTCACTCCTTTCCCCTTCTTTCTATGTTTCCAGATCTCTGGGGTTTAAGAATGTCCCTTCTGGACAAGGGAAGTTAGACCCCTATCTAGCCCAGCAAGCATGTGTGTGTACACACACAGCACATGCACGGTGCATGCACACACACAAAGCATGAACACACACACATGTACACACTCTTACAAGGATCCATCCAAGACCTTTTAAAGGACACTTCTCTATCTTTTGTCATAGAAGACCCATTGTCCCTCATTCAAATAATAAAGCTAGGGGAAATTTTTCTCTTCACATTAACTTATTCATGTCCTTTCTTTAAACAAAGAGAACAAGTACAGTGCCTGGCATATGATAGTCTCAATAAATGGGAAATGGATAAATGAACTAAAATAGTGACAGTTCCCATGTTTGTCTTGGTTGTCAATAAGTGTGCAACTAAATACATACCGTCAGGACACAGCTGTGGTAACTATTCCTAGATGTCTAATATTTCTCCTCTCTTTCTGAATGTTCTTGTTTTACGCTGGGTTTGAAGGTTAGGTTCTGTCTTGTTTTGTTTTTTATTTTATTCTGGTACTTTTACGGTGTCTTTGTTTTATTCTTTAATCCATTTTGGAATTGATTTTTCTATGCGGTGAGAAGTAGAGAGAGAACTATTTTTCCCAAATGTGTAGCAAGTTGTACCAACCTTTGAACCGTGTTCCTTTTCCCCCAATGAATGACATCTTTATCTTTTATGAAATTCCCACAGATATGTGGGTCTATTTCAAGGCTCTACTCAGTTCCGTTGGTCTACTTGACCCTTGCTGTGCCGAACCACACCTTTAATAACTGTAGCTTTGTAGCACGCTCATTGTTCTCAAACACGGTCCAAAGAACTTTAGAACCAAGCCTGTCAATTCCCACAAAATTCCTTAGGGACTTGCATTGGGACTGAATGATTTTTACACATCAATTTGGACAGATTTGACATTTCTCAATATTAAGTCATTCCACCCAGGAACATTCTAAGTGTTCCATTTATTCAGGTCCTCTTTTATGTTCCTCATTAAAAATTTATAATTTTCTTCACTTAGATGTTTCCTACATTTTTCACTAGGTTTATCTGGGGGGATATATTTTTTTTATTAAGATTATGATGGTTAACAACATTGTGAAATTACAGCTGTACATCGTTATTAGTCATGTTGTAGGTACACCACTTCACCCCTAGTGCCCTCCCCCCACCCCCCCTTTCCCTGGGTAACCACCGATCAGTTCTCCTTGTCTATATGTTAACTACCACCTATGAGTGGAGTCATACAGAGTTCGTCTTTCTCTGTCTGGCTTATTTCACTCAACATAATACCCTCAAGGTCTATCCATGTTGTTGTGAATGGGACGACTTTGTCCTTTTTTATGGCTGAGTAGTATTCCATTGTGTGTGTGTGTGTGTGTGTGTGTGTGTGTGTGTGTGTGTGTGTGTATATATATATATATATACCATATCTTCTTTATCCAATCGTCAGTTGCTGGGCACTTAGGTTGGTTCCATGACTTGGCTATTGTGAATAATGCTGCGATGAACATAGGGGTGCATGGGACTTTTGGAATGGGGGCATATTTTTATTGCTGTTATACATAAATTATTCCCAATTCTTTTCCTTGTTTTTACAGAATTATGGAAGAACTATAAGTTTTTGTATGTTAATCTTGTATCTTACTCATTATACTAATTTCATTAGTTCTAATTGTTTTCCAGTTGAATCTCTTGGATTTTCCAGGTAGGCAGTCATATTGTCTGCAAACAATAGCATTTTAATATCTTCACTTCCAATATTTACATATAGCATGTATCTTTTCTTGTCTCATCGCTTTGACTAGGACCTCCAGTAGAATGTTCAGTGGTGGCAATGATGACAAGGTTAGAAGAGATAAAAAAGACATCCTTGCCTTGTCTCTGACTTATGGGAATGCTTCTCACATTCACCAATTACCTTTTTGTCTTTTAAAACTGAATATTCTGTTTTATGTATGTTGCCATATAGTAAGGCATCTCAGATCATTTTTTGGAAGTTGATAAAACTTTAATCAAGATAATTATTACAATTGCCTGTTCTGTGTGGAACACCAGCTGAGCCGTGTCAGCCTATGTGGTCCTGGGCATGTGCAATTTGAGGATAGACAACCAGGTGGCTGAATGTCTCTTTGGGACTCCTTTCTCCTCCTGACATTTGAAGGCAGTGTCATGTGATGTACAGAACAAAAGACTAGGAGTCAGAAGTTTGAGTTCCTGCGCTACCACTTACTAGCTATTGATCTAAGACAGCTATTCAACCTCTCTGAATTTCGGTTTTCTCATCTATCAGATAGAAACAAGGATCTCACATTTGCTGTATCTATATGATAGGAATGACAGTATTACTATTCTTGGGGTACCAACCATTGCTATGGTAGTCAGCACTGTAATAAATGTTAACAGAGGGATTAAGGGCCTGGCACAGAGTCCGGAATGGGGCCCTGGGTTGCTCTGCCCAGCTCTCCTGCAACCCCTGCAGCAGCGGGGAGCCATGGAGGCCTGGGCCTCCTCTGAGCTTTCTGTGACCTGGGTGACATGTGTTTACTCCTCGCTGCTGGGCCTCGGCCCCAGTGGGGCTCATGCGGCTCTCTCTGGAATGCCAGCCAGGGGGCTTGCTTCAGGTGCTGGTGTACAGATAGCTGTGCCAGCCTGGCCCAGCACAGCAGCATTTCTGAGTCTAGGTCTTTGGGCCAGCAGCCCAGGTCCCTCTTGGGACACCTCCCTCCAGGAATCCCCTGCTGCAGCATGGTTGGGGCCAGCAGGGAAGAACAAGTGAACTCCGCCTCCACAACTCAGCTGCTTTGTGACCAGGGGTGCATCTTGGGACACTAGGCATGATGAACCCTCAAACTGTGAGGACATGGAAGTGCATGCACGCGTGTGTGTCAATGCCTATGCTAACATCCATGCTGCAACATATGGTGGAAATGCACTGAGATTTATAGGAAATCTGGGCCCTGCTATTTCCTCACTATGGGGCCTTGAACCTTTTTCTTTCCCTCATCTTTTTTATAGGAATTAGAGAGGTTGTTGTAAGTATCAGGTGAAATCATATGTATGGATGAGCTTTTTAAGCTGTGAAGCACAGTACACATATAAGGTGGCCTGAGTCTGGCCCTTAGATGCATGGTCACAGTTGTGATCACTGCACAGATGTGTATGCAAGATGGACCCTAGAACTTGTCAGTTTGCCATTGTGTGTCAAAGGTGGAAAACCAAGGGGAAAGAGTCGGGGGATTGATTGGGAAGACGATCACAGGAAAGAAGGGTGAGGCCCAGAGAGTACCATCAGAGCCTGGGACCCTTCCCCTCTTTTCCTATTCATCTCCCCATCTAGTGTAGATCTCTCCAGATCACTCCATGCTGCAGTGTAAAAAAGGACAGAGCTGCCTGGAGCCTCCCTGACAACTTCCTGCTGTGTTGCTAAGCAACTTGGCCTCCTCTTCCAGAAAAAGGAACCCGGTGCTCAGGGTCTGGCCTTCCAGCCTCTTTTAGCTACTTCCTCCTCCCCCAACCTCAGGGAAAACTCAAGGAAGGAGCTTCTCTGACTCATGGAAGGAGAAGTGGGGTGCAGAGATGGAGGATTAGATTGGGAAGAGATGGTTTGAGCTTACAGGGCAGGTCTCTGTTCTGGGCTGGTCAATGCTGGAGGGAACGACAGTTATGGGGCAGCCTTCTGTGCTGGCTTCTCTAGGTACATGCTCTGCCCTTGCAGCAAACCAACAAGATGGATAAAATCAGCATCTCCATTTTACAGATGAGGCTCAGAGAGAGTAAGTAGCCTTCTCAGTCCCACAGCGAATAAGCAGAAGTTGGATCTGAACCCGTGTCCACGTGGGCTCCTTTTACTCCATAATGACATTTAAGATAAACGCAAAGGACACAGTTGGCCACGAGACTTAGAAAATGCATTTCTTGCTCTGTTATTTGTCTGGAACTCATGGTGAGAATTGGAATTGGGAACCTGTCTAGGGGTCAGCCTGGGGTTTGGGATATAGTCCTGTCACTTAATCGGCTCATTCCTTCATGGGAGATGATGAGGGAATAAAGAGTGGGGAAGGGAGGGAAAGGTGGCCTGCCAGGATCTGGATTACATCTCTACACCTGCAGCACTGTGACCCCAAACACGTTATTTAACATTTTGTGCCTCAGTTTTCCTCATCGATAGAATGGGAATCATACTAGAACCAGCTCCAGTGGGTTGTAAAGATTAAACGAATGTAAATCTCTTTAAATAGTGCCTGGTTCGTAAGTGTTCAATAAGTATCAGCCCTTATTATGATTACTTCTAGGAGGCTTTAGCTTATAAAGTTCTTTCGCATCCTTAGTCGTTAGGAGAACTCACTGCCTCTGAAATCAGACTGAGTTCAGATTCTGCTCTGCCCTTTATCACCATGTGACTTTAGACTTAATCCCTCTCTGCCTCAGTTTTCTCATCTATTAAATGGGGAAAATCATACTGTCTACTTCAGAGGAAGTTGTAATGATTGAGTGATTTCAGTATTAGTTATGGCAATGTTAGTTGCTGTAACAAGAAACCACCAAATTTCACATAATAGTCCAACACATGATCATGGATGACTTCTCTCCATACGATGTTTTAGGGACCAGAATCCTTCCATATTTAGCTCTGCCATCTCTTAGGAACTAGTCCTCCTCTAAATCAAGGTAGCAGAAAGGGAATTAAGAGCATGAAGAAGGCACATCCACTTCTAAATGCTTGGCCTGGAAGCAACACGTCATTTCCATTCATATTCCATTGGCAGAGACAAGTCACAAGGCTCCCACCAACATGCAAGGAAGGCTGGGAAATTAGACCCCGGCTGGACGATCACTTCCCAGTGGCAACTCTACCATATGAAATGAGGAGCATGCCAGTTGTGGGGAGATCTACTGTGTCTCCCACCTTGAGAGAAATAATATTAGGCTATTGTTTGGGTATTTTTAAGTGTGAGAAGTGTGTTAAGTGCTATTGCTAATATTGTTTTTATTTAATCCACACAATAGCCATGGGAAGGGAGCATTACTATTATCCACATTTTAGAGGTGAAGATGAAGTCTTCAAATGGTGTAGACGTTTTCCCAAAGTCGCACAGCTGGTGACTAGCTGAGATCCTATAATTCTAAATTCAGAACACTCTCTTGTTACCCTGTAAAGAAATGGAGGATGCCCTGAGTATAGAAGCCTGACCCTTGTGATGGTGGTTTTGGCCCCATAACCAGTCAAGAGGCTGGTTCTTGGTGAAGCTCACTAGGTGGGTCGAGGACAAGGTGTGGACTGGAGGTAGCCAGTCAAGTTTCTCCCCAGGGCACATGGATGGCATTTGATTAGGACTAAAGAGGGAAGGAGCAGGTGCTTGCCGTGTTTGGTGTTGTTTTTGTTTGTTGTCCAATAATAGGAAACACTGGTATGTGTACCAAGGTACTTATATAATCACTTAATCGGCCAACCCTATGAGGTAGATTCTGTTATTATCATATCCATTTTATAGATGGGGTAATTGAGGCACAAAGAAGGAAAGTAACTTGCTTGAAATCACACAGCTAGCAAGTGACAGAGCCAGCAATTGACTCCAGGAAGTTCAGATCAGAGCTCTTGCTCCTAGCCATCATGCTACATTGCCTTTTGTTTACAAAGAAAGAAGGAAATAGCAAACAGGATCCAGTGGAAGAGAATTCTCAGAAATAGAAAAAAATCCCAGTCAATGGGACATTGGGCCCCTTGTCTCTAGACATGAGACCCACCATCCCAAGACAGAGGAAAGTCAGGGAGAAATCCCAGTGACCAAACTGAGGTAGGAACTGCCAGCAAAGTCAAAGTGCAGTCAGACCCCCAGCTCCTCCCCAGAGTACAGTGATCTCCTCCAAGCTTGTAGGAACACAATTAGGAATAGGAAGGCTTGCAAGACAATGGAGCAACAAAACAGTCTGATTTGTTCTTTATCCGATGGGGCCCTAACTTAGGATGCTCCTAAGATAAGCCGTCACTTTGTCCATTATAACTGAGCATCTTCTGCTATAATCAGTCAATCAGACAGTGTGCGCCTGAAATGGGTGCTTGGGGCAGAGGCTCTCCAGGAAGGCCCAGCAGGAGGGGGTCTGGCGTGATGGTGAGGACTCGGGATTTGAGGTCACAGGCTGGGCCAGTCACTCAACTTCTCCAAGCCTCAGTTTCCTCACCTGAAAATGGAGGTAGCCCATCCCTGGCAAGGCTGTGGCCAGGTCAGAGGAGATACCACACGTAAAGCATTAGCATTAGGCAGTGCCTGGCACAGAGTCAGGTTCAATGAATGGTAATGCACATTTTTATTACCAGCAGGTCTATTTGATATGAATTATAAACTGGTTGAGGAACAAGCTGAAGTTAAGTGCATTTTAAAGACACGTTGAAAGAAAGTTGAAGCCAGAAAAGCAAAAGGCTCTGAGAAAAGTGCATCACAGCAGCTCATTTTGATGTCTGTCTACGGTCACATGAGCTAATGTAGGAGAAAGTGCTCTGCAAGCCTCGGTGCCCTAGGTGGCATCACTGATCTGTGACTACGCATGTCTCAGGCAGTGTGGACACAGATGTCCCCAAGCCACATGCTGATCAGGCTTCTGATTCCATCTGCAAGTGAAGGCAAGTAGACTTTTGTCACAAGGAGCACATGTTCCTAGAGACGCAGTTTGTGTAATCCTGGCAGGGGCGGATGGGATTGGGGAGGGTGTGATTCTATAAACCCAGTGACCGCTCAGGACTGTGGAGAAAGCACTCAGAGCAGTGGGAAAGGGCGTGGGAGAGGAAGCAGAAGACACAGGTCCTAGAATAAGCCTTGAGACGTTGGCCAAGTCTCTCAACATCTTTGGCCTTGGTTTAGTTATCCTCCAAGTGAATGAAGCAATTCTGCCCTGTCTTCCCCCTGACCTTGGAGGGGATCAATAAAACAATGGATGTGAAAGCATTTTGTAAACTCTGTCATGTAAGCATATGGCAGGGGGCGAGGGAGTGAGCCATATTTTCACCAGTGACGTGAGTGAGGATAGAGAAAAGGCTCAGAACCTCAGGGAATGCAGGAGGGGCTGGACCCCGGATTGGGAGAGGGAAGCGACGGTGGGATCAATACCTTGGAGGGCCAAGGACCAAAGGGTTCAGGGTCAATGAGGATGGGCCTGGATCATCAGGAAGCTAAGTGTGGTAGAGTGTGGCTTCTTCAGGGCTTGGGTGGGGTAGAGTCAGCTAATGGAATCCCAGAGAAGAGAGAAGATTATCTGAAGGTCACATAGCAAGTTATTTGCCAAGCTGGGACCGGAACTCTGGTTTTCTGGTTCCCAGTCCTGTATTCTAGCTTCTCAAACTGGCTCTGTGTGCAGGAGAGAACAAAGGGGTGGGGTGAGCTTTTAGGATGTGATTTTGTAGGTAAGAAGACCCCCTAATCTAACACCACCTCCCCAGACGCCCAGTGATGACTGAAATCCCTCCTTTACTGACTCCCTCCCAGGATTTCAAGAGTCTCAAGGTTGGAGAGGTTGCCTAGTCCACCGCCTCTTGCAGCTCCCAGGGAAGTTCTGCTGAGGTTCCATGACAGAGCACTCCTCCTCTGACGTGTTCCGCAGCAGAAGGTTCTCCACTGGATCAGTTGACATATCTCTCCTACTGCCGCCTCCCAACACATGTCTCAGTACTGACTTTAGTCCCACGCATCCCGGTCCTCGGCCACAGGACAGCTCTTTGAATAGCGAGGACAACTCCCGTGCCCCTTTCCCGGATCCACTACTCTGCGTTCTCCATTTGGTCTTCTGAAGGTGTCTAACACCACGTACAAGATGCTGGGGGCACGATCATTAGAGCACGGGGGTCGTTTCCTTCATCCTAGGTGCCTTAGCACCATCAATACATCCTCACATCCCGACTTTTCTGCATTTCACCCGCTAGGTTCCCATTTAACGTTGTGTTGACTAAGACACCACTAATTTCCACATAGGCCCTGCTGAGCCCCACCCTAGCTACGCCTCACTCTCTGGTGTCCTGTTCTTTCATTTAAAGATCTAAAGGCAAGGCTTCACACTCCTTGCCTGGAAATTTTATCTTTGTATATTTGGCCCACAATTCTTAGCAGCCCAGATATTTCTGGAACCTGGTTCCTGTCTCCCCAGTGCATCCCTTCTCAACCCCAGCTTCCTGGCGCCTGCAAAGAGGCCCTTTGCCCCTCTCCAAGTCATTGAGGCCCTCACCAAGCCACACTCCTCCCTGGCTCATCTTCTGGGTGGAACACATGAGCTCCGCTCCCGCCCCATGATGTCTATAGGGCATAGTGACATGCCACATGCTTATGCCAGGATATTCGGTGACTAAAGCAGGATGCCATTAAATTCTAAAAGGCATAGAGAAGAGGAGGGAGATTAGAACAGAGTTATGAATAGTGGCCTCTGTGTTAATGGGATTATGGATGATTTTTCCCGTGCTTCAGTATACTCTTCATCCAGCTAATATTTAATGGAGGCCTTAGGTGCATATTTTCCAAATTTTCTATATTGCGTATGTGTTATCTGGAAAACCAGGAAAAAAGCAAAATAAATGAACGGGAATAGACTCTTTCCCTGGGCCGACCTCGATGACGTCATCCGCACGGCTAGGGCAGGGGCGTTCAGCCCTCCCTGCACTTAACTGCCCCGCCTTCCACCTGCATTTCCCCTTTCTGCCCACTGGGCACAGGGAAATCTCCTCAACTGCTTGCGGGGCCCAGGCATCCTCCTACCAGTCAGCGAGGAACCTTTGGTGCAGAAAGATCTGTGCCCCTGGGAGAGAACCAGCAGGACCACGGGGAGGGCGAACACCCAGCTTGTCGAGTGTGCGGCTACCCCCTCAGGCACCTTTCCCGGCGTTCTTTCCGGCTAACGGAACGTGTGTAAGGCAGATTTCCTGCCAATAGACTTTGAAAGAGGCGCAGAGAGAGCATAAGGGCTGTGGTCCCTAAGGGCACAGTATTCAGAAGGGCCTCCCGGTGGTGAAGAAGAGGGCCGCGCCAGGGGAATGACCCACTTCCCGGACTTCCCGAGGGATGCAAGGCCGGGATTCCTCCTTTCTCCCTCCTCTTTGAAGGCAAAAGGAGGCCTGGAAGCGTCGAGGTCCTGCGGCCCTGGGTCGGGCGAGACCCCGGGGCTTCCACCAGTCAAAGCTTTCCCAGGCTTAGCGGCAAAACCTGGCCCTGGCTTACCGTCCTCTGACCAGCAGAGGGCGCGCGCCACCCGCGAGAGGAAAGTGCCGCAGGAAGGCCTGGCTGGGAGCAGCCGGCGCGGAAGTGGGGGTTCCCTCCTTCGGGAAACGAGGGGGCAGATGCAGAGAAAAGATAGCGATGGAGATGCTGGGGAAGGGGAGGGCAGTCTGTGAGAACGTCTCAAAGAGAGAAGAAAGGAGAGGGGAGGGGAGGCGGGGAAGAGGATGAAATGGAGAGACTGAGGAAAGGTTGAGATGGTGTGAAAAAGAGACAAGGTGGGATGGAGGTTAGGATGAGGTGAGGGGCAGGTGGAAGGATGATGAGATGGGGGGAGGTGGGATGCCGGTGCGGGGAGATGGAAGTGGGGATGGGATGGGGTGGGGTGAGGGGCGGGTGGAAGGCAAGGTGAGGCAGGATGGTGTCGCCTGAGTCCACCCACCAGGGCTCCTTGCTCCCCTCCAGCATCACCCAAGCCCGCTTTGCCCTCATTCTCTCCAGCTCTTACTTGGCAGGCCTTTTTGCTCAAGCCTGAGCTGGGCACCTCACTTCTTTCCCCCTTTTCAAAAAGGTTCTGGTGCAGCAAAGAACAGAGAGAGGAGGCAGCGGGGTGCTCGTGAGCTTTAATGGGTCTGGAAAGGAATAGGGACACATCTGGCCGGGCCGTCCTGCGAGAGGGTGGGGGAGAGAAGGTGGGGGCGGGAGGAAGGGGGCTGGAAGCTACCTACATGTGTCATGGGGGCCAGTGGCCCTTAACCAAGCCAGCTGAGGTGCCGGGGAGAAGAAAGGGGACTGGGCAGGCCTCCACCATACCGGGATGGGGCAGCTCCGTGGGAGAGAGAAAAAATGAGAAAAGGTTTGGAATTCAAAAAAGTGGCGTCAAAATGGAGGGGGCTTCCAGGAGCCAGGCCAAAGTACAGGCGGAGGGGAGAAAAAGACAGGGCAGGTCCGGGACCCCCCTTCAGGGAGCTGGGGCCGAGAAGCAGATGGAGGTTAAAGAATAGGGTGGGGGGAGGCCACAGTCACTCACCCCCTCGCCTCCGGGGCTTAGGGGGTGACGCGGAGGAAATCCAGTGTTAAGGAAGATGGAAGAGGCTTCTGGTCCCTCCCTTGGGGCTGGGCGCGGCGGGTGGAGTAAATCTGAGGTCAGAGGAACAGTGAGGGAGGCTCCGGGCGCCCTCCCCGGGACGGGGATGGGTTTGGGCGAGGCCCTGGCGTCTGGGGGAGGCCGCCCGGCACCCGGCCGCCCCGCCTAGTGGTAATGGCCCCCCAAGTGCGAGGCGGCGGCCACCGCGCCGAAGGGCCCGGGCGGGGGCTGCAAGCCGGGGCTGGGGTAGAGCGCAGCGGTGGCGGCGGCGGTGGCGGCGGGGCCCGGGCCCGGCCAGTAGGAGAAGCCGGCGGGCGCGACGCTGGCCGAGGCGGCCATGAGGTTGAGTTTGGAGAGGCCGGGGAAGGGCAGCGGGGCGAGGCCGGCCGGCAGCTTGTAGAGCGCACCGTCCTGGGCGGCAGCGGCGGCGGCGGCGGCAGCGGCGGCGGCGTGGGCGTGCGCGGGGGGCGGCTGGCAGGCCTGCGCCAGGCCCTGGAAGTCGAAGCGGTAGGCGTAGCGCTTGCCGTGCACCTTGCTCATGATGTTCTTATCGTAGTAGTAGCGCAGCGCGCGGCTCAGCTTGTCGTAGTTCATGTTGGGCTTGCTCTTGCGCTCGCCCCAGCGCCGCGCCACCTCGTCTGGGTCCGTGAGCTTGAACTCGCCGTGGCCGCCCTCCCACGCGATGCAGCCGGCGTTCGCGCGGTCCGCCAGCAGCTCCAGCAGAAACTGCCACAGCTGGATCTGCCCGCTGCCTGTGGGGAGGGGGGCGGTCAGCCACAGGCGGGATGAGGGGAGGCTGGAGGTGGGGAAAGAGGTGAGGTGGGAGACCCACCCAGCCCGGCGGCGGGAACCACAGGCGGGGGAGGGAAAGGACGCATCCAGGAGTGTAGCTGGGCGCAGCTGGAGCGGCTGGCCAAGGCAAAGCTGTCTCTAGCCGTTACTGCGCTTTTGTACAATGGAAACACGGCTCCCATTTAGGAGGACACAACCCCACAGTTGCTTGGCTTTGTGAGACTTGTGGGCAGAGGGCGAAGCATTGCCTCCTCTGCCCGGCGGCAGCGGAGCACCAAAGCGCACGGCTCTCAGGGATGAGCAAGAGCTGGATATTAGCCCCTATTGCCACCGCGGCTGAGCGCCCTTATTCAGCACAGAGCCTGCACAACCCCACAGGGTAGCCTGGGCAGGCGGTTGGACCGCCACATGCCAGCTGGACCACATCCAGAGGTCCAGAGGAAAGAGGCAGGCATGCAGCAGGACCCCCAAAGGCATACAGCGGGACAGGCCCGCCTGAGGTGGAGAAGATGTAGTGGCTGGCTTCTTTGCTGCACCACGTCAGACAGGGATGGGGACAGTGCCCCCCATGTGGAAGAGGAAGGGCAGCTTCTGAAGGCTCCCCACCTCTGCCACTGTCTGGTGCGCAGGGCACTGCGCTGGCGCTACTTGGGTTCGTTCTATTTTTTCGGAACAGGCGGGATTTCCAGCGCAGGAAAGTGTCATGCTTCCCTGGGGGCGATGCACAGCTCTGAGCAGAGGAGATGAGATGGGGAAACGGCCATGCTTGGCTCCCTGCCTCCTCCCATCTTGGGCTGATCTCCAGGTTCTTCTGCCCCATCTGGATTTCGGGGTTGCTGGAGGCGGCAAGGAGGTTTTCCTGGATATGCCGCTGGTGAGAGAGTGGGACACCCCAGAACTCCCGCTTCCCTGTCTTAGAGCCTCAATCAGACAAGTGGAGAAAAATCTTGATACAATTACCCACCCACTCCCTACTCTCTTTTAGAATAAAATGGTTTTTCCTCGAAGCTGTCTGATCATTGCTTCAAATCCGCCCTGGTGAACCTCTTTTCCTTTTTCACTCAGAACCCAGAAGCTGCCCTCCACCATAATGGCAACCCCAATCCTTCCACACCAGCCCAGCGAGGAGCTGCCCGGCGGCAGGTTGGGAGCATTGAGTTTTAGGGTCAGAAGCAAGGGAAGGTTTGGGTAAAAATGTGCAGCTGGCACCGACTGAGAGCGACATCAGAGGCTTGGAGACCCATTCCTGTGGGGCCTCGTGGTCCCTTTTGGATAAAGCAGTTGATGACCTTGTTTTTACTGCTGCCATAACTTGGTGAGATCTAGGGTGCCGGCCGGGTATGGGGCTCTGGGGAGGCTTTGCTTGAAAGGCCAGCCAGGCTCCGTCACCAGCAAGGCAAAGCCGAGGGTAATTTAGCAACACTGAGAGCACCGGCGGTGAACCTGGGAAGCCACTGCAGTGGCTTGGCCAGCAGACTTGGCCCACAGAGCCCGGTGGGTGTGGGCCAGTGGGGCAGGAAGGTGCTGGCCCCGGAGCTAGTGGTGACAGTGCTTGGAGTGGCCAGGGAGTAATTATCCAGGTCCCCTTTCTTGACGGTGCCACAGCCTTGCACTCCTGCTGCCAGCAGAGAAAGGAAGCCAGGCATCTCAGCCCCGGCCCCACAGCGGGGAAAACCATTTGCACCCGAAAAGGGCTGCAGCAATGATCCTCTCCATCCGCCCAGGCCTGCAAGTCCAGCCCTGGGATTCAGAAGATGCAGGAGCCAAAGGCCAGGTGAATGTCCCTCCCGGCCAGTCTCCCAAGAATCATGCCCTACCCGCCGCTTCCCAGAGCCGGGGTGCACATCGCTTCCACCTTCTGTCCGGGCGGTGGTGGTGCCCGTCATTTTGGGGTGGGTGCCCTGGCCCCCTGTCCACTGTCCTCGCCCCCACCCCTAGTCCTCGGGCCAGCTCACCTTTTTGTACCGCGGGGCTCAGCGGCCCCCACCCGGGGCTCTTCCCTTCCTTGAAGAGACCATCTCCGACGGGATCTGTGACGGCAGGGGAAAACAGTCAGGCGGACCCGGGCGGAGATTGTGGCCTTGACGGAAAGGGCCCCCAGCCAAGGCTCGACGCGGGTGCCTTGGTCCCCGAGCGTGAGGCTGGGAGCCCGAGCCGCCCAGCTCCTCCTCTTGGAGCCTGGGCCGGGCGCGCGCCGCGCGGAGCCCCTCCATAACGCCTAAGTCAGGAAACGCGTCCAGGAAAAAGGAAATCCGCTTTCTGAACGGGCCGGCGGGAGCCTTATAAAGCCGAGCCAGTATTGCGCCAGCCGAGCGGGAGCGCGCGGAGCCCATCGGAGAGGAGAGGATAGGAGGGTGCCTGGAGGGCTGGGCCGGTGGGAACACTCGGAACACAGAGGTGAGGAGCCACGAGGGCGCAGGGGCGACGCCCGGCGGACCACAGCCTCCCAACGTTGCAGGCGCACTGAATGCCCCGCCACTCAGAACACCCCCGCTCCCCTACCACGCTCTTTTGGCCCCTCAGCCGGCGCTCTCGGCCTCCCAATCTGCTCACTTCGAGTCCTCTAGACCCCACACTAAAACCCCAAAGCTCTCCCTCTGCCTTTAAGGTCCCTTAATGCCCTAAACTGCTCAGTCTTCCCAGCAATTCGAGTCTCTGGACCGCACCTCCTTTCCTTAGACCCCAGCATCCCCTTCCCACGCCTGAACCCAGACTTCCCGCCCCGGGTCCTGCTGCCTCCAGCCCCCGGCTGGTCCCTGGTACCTGGCAGGTACATGTTGATCAGCAGGGGCTGGGAGGCGCCGCTCTGTCTCATCGCAGCCAGGGACTGGGCGGTGGGAGGTGGGGGGGGGGGGGGGGGGAGGGGGGGGGACGCGTCAGGCTTTGCGCTCCGGGGCACCGATCCCCGCCCCAGGCGACTGCGGGTGACAGGGAGAAGAAGACGGCGCCGGTCCGGTAGGGCCTGGCGGGAGGGGGCAGCCCGGGTGTGGCGGGGGATGGAGGGGGTCCTGAAGCGATGCTCCCAGCGACCGTGCTGCTTGGAACCCTCCGGCCCCCAGCGCGGGCAGGGGCCGCAATTTCCGTTTTAATTAAAGCGCTGCCGCCTCGGCCCCCCGGACCCCGCCCCCGTCCCTCTTATCGCCCCATCGCAATAAAGTCTCCGACGAGCAGCGCAGCAGCCAAGCGCACCCGGCAGCCCCCCGCGCCCCGCAGCCCGGGAGACGCGCGGGGGATGGGCCTGGGCCTCGCTCACTGATACCGGTCGGGAGTGCGTTTCTTTTCCGCCTTCCTGACTCTCAGCAAACAGCGACCGGGCGGGGTACCCGGCCCCACCTCAGACCCCCGGGGCTACAGCCCCCTCCTTCCCGCCCCTTCTCGCTCCCCTCACCGCTCTGCTCTCCTCCCCCTTCTCCCCCCACCTCCACCCGGGTTCCCGTCTCCAGGCTGCGTTATCTGCATCTTCACTTTTAAATTTCCGCTTCCCTCCCTCTCGCCCGTCTCGGCGCTCCGGCCGGGCAGCCGTTGCTCCCTTTATCTCCGCCCGGCCTCGCTTTCTCCCTCCTCCTCTCCCACTCTCCGCTTTTCCCTGGAGACACGATCCCCTTCCCTGTCTCCCCACAACTTCTAGTGGGTTGCCCCTCTTTTCCTTTCTAGATCTCTGCTTCTTCCATCCAGTCTCAGCTATTCCGACGTCCTCTCCTGTCTCCTCTCTCCTCTGTTCTACTTGGCTCCTTCCCTTCCTTTTCTCATTCCTTTGTTCCCCACTAATTTGTGGCATATTCCTTTCCACTCCCCCCGCCCCACCCCGGCCCCGCATCTATTGCTCTCCTTCTTTCCCCATCCCCTGTCATCCCAGCCTACTACCCACCATCACAACTTCCCACCCTGAGTGGCCTTTAACCAGGCTGCAATTGGCACCTTGCTCCAGCAGGAGTAGAAGGGTTAAAATACAAATGTGTACTGTCCAAAGCCCCCAACCCAGGGAGAGTGGAGGCTGAAATCCACTCTGAAAAAGGGGCAAAGATGCTGGCTGTGTTATTAGCAATAACACAGTGGTTCCCAGGTGGCCTGGAGTCTCTGGGTACCTGTAGGGCTTCCTGGTTCTGGAGAGGCTGGCTAAGGAGGGATGCTAGCTGAAGATGAGGCTCTGAGCCTGCAGCCCACCTGCAACCATGCAGCACCAGGTGGCTACTGTCAGAATTGGTCATTTCAAGGCCTTTCTGTCCCACTGCTTCAGCCCAGGAGGTGAGGAGGCCTGGGACTCCAGGCACATGCATTGGAGTGGGCAGGTTTCCTGTACGACCCTGGTCCTGGGGGAGCCTGACTGAAGATGTTTGGAAAGTGCAACTGTGGGCCTTCTGCAGGGCCCAGGTTCATTCCTTACTTGCTGTAACTACTGGAGAGTTTGTCCTTGCTGGTGAAGCCAAGGAGGAGTGTGGGAGGCTGGGTCTAGGGGGAAATAGGGGATCCCAGGACCCCAGAAGATCCTAAAGGGACAGGGATGCAGGCTTCAAGATGACATGGAATCTGGTGGGAGCAAAGATAAGAGGTTAGGATGCTCCCTGGGGACCAAACTCAGGGTTTCCCATGAGGGGAGGTCCCTGAGGGTGGGGCCAAGGTTCCAATCCCTCTCCTTTGTGCCTTCTTATCGCTTTCCCAGACAGAAAAAGAGGAGCACAATGTAAGAGCTGTGAGCATGGGGAGGCAGCGAGGTGCACCCACTTAATGCTCTCAGTGGAAGGCTGATGCAGAAGAAGGGAGAGGCGCTCAGAGTGCGGAATCCATCCAACATCCCGGCTCTGAACAGGTGAAGGATCAACAGCTCTGTGCCCCCACCTCCCTGAGGACTCAGGTGCTGAAGGGGTGGGTGGGTTCCAGGAAGAGTTTGTGGTGGGGGTGAGGAGTGTCCCCTCAACCCTACCTGGATCTTGGCTGTGCCAGAAATGAGACGACCTCCTCCATGCCCTTTGGCTTTTGGCTGAGTGCAGCCAACGGGAGAGTCCCGGGCAGCTTTGCCTCCATCCTCCCCCTACCTGGGTGGATGCAAGTCCTATAGGGTTCTGCAGACCATCAGCCTGCCAGGAATAGGAAGAGGATGGGAAGGTGAAAATACCAGGCCCAGCCTGGCATCTGTGTCTCCACTCCTTAGTTGCCAGGGTGGGGAGTAGAATCCAACTTCCTAGTCTGGAAAAACCTAGAAGGTTCATGCTGGCAAAAGCTGCAGTATATATGAGCTCCCTCAACCCCTCTGTTGTACAGGTGGGGACACTGAGACCTTGAGATGGGGGAGTCCCTGTTCAGGGTCACACTGCCAGCTCCCGAAGTCAACTTGCTGACTCTTCTAGGCAGCCACGGATCCTTCTGGAGGGAGGGCAGCTCAGCCAAACACAGCAGACACCACGTTTCTCTTTGCCCATTGCCCACCCGCCAGAGCAGGCAGTGGGGAGATGGGCTGCTGGACTCTGAGGTTAGTTTTTCTGGGTTCTGGGTTCAACTCCGGCACCCCCATTTCCTAGTTGTGTGACCTTGGGAGAAGTTACATAACTTCTGTACATTATCTCTTCATCTATAAAATTGGGATTATGGTACCTACCATACAGAATTATAAGCCTTACATAAGGCGTTCTGAGTGCTCAGACAAGGCTCTGTGCCTTTAGCTATTGCTACTATTATCCCCCAAAGGGACAGTTAGGAGTCTGTGAGCAGGCAGGAACCCCAGGTGCCTCTGGAGCCCACAATGGTTTGGGGCTCTGCTGAGGCCTGAGGCTTTTAGCCACAGCTTGGGTCAGCCTCCACTTAACAGCCTGGATTTGGGGTCAGGAGCCCCATGTTCAAGTCCTGGCTTTGTCACAAATTAAGTGTATGACCTCATCAAGGCTTCTCCTTCTCAGAGGAGCCCCAGTTTCTTCATTGACGAAAGGGCTGAAGTATGAAGATGTTAGGGAGATCAAATGCAACAGGGGCCATGGGCTCTCAAACCCATCCAGGTATAGAATAGAATTCACTTCCCACCTAGAGCTCTGTCCCTTGGTCCCCCAACCCAACCTCAGGATCCACGGGAAGAGGCTGGGGAAGGAGGGCCCTAGGTTGACAGCCCCAGTGCTTTTCCATGACACCATGAGCATTTTCAGGGGTTTCTCGTTGAATCCTCACAACAATCCTGTGAGATAGACAAGGCAGGGATCAGTAGCCCCAGTTTACAAGCGAGGGAATTGAGGCTCAGGGTGCTGTGTGATTGGGTCCCAGGTTCTCTGACTTCTGATCCAGGGCTCTTCCCAAGGGAGCAGCTGCCTGACTTTGCACAACTGGGCCCCTGGGGACTTCCAGGTCCAAGTCCAACTGTTCTCCAACATGGTCCTGCCTCCCCTGTGCTGAGGCGATGATCTGGGCCATCTCTCCCCATTGATAGGTCCACTGGGGGCTTGAAAACATAAACATCCCTGAGGGACAGGATGAAGGGACCCCCAGGGCCTTGGAAGCCACGCCCATGTAGGAATGAGGGTATCATTAACTGGGCCAAAGAAAGAAATGGGAAGAAACTACACTGGTGCCAGGGGCTCTGTTGGCTGTTACCACTCAGCCCTGCCATGGCTGTGGGCTTCTGCCACCTCCCCCAGAACCCAGGCTCACTGTGGTCAGTGGCTGAGTGGTAACTCTCCAGCTCACTAATCCTCTGAAGACTAGGGAAGGAGAGGAAGACTGAAGAGGAGGTTGTTTTGAACAGCTGAGAGGAGGGGTATGAAAATGCTTTGCAAAAGCTGGAGCTTGAGACTGTGTAAAGGATTGTTATAGTTCAGCCAAAAGGTCTGGAGGCTTGGCTCAGAGACAGGAAAGGTACTGGTCTTCCCCCTCAGAGGGCCCTGGGAGGCAGAGGGACCTTGCACTAATTCCTCCTCTCACACCATTGCTCCTCTTCAAGGCAGAGATTCTATAAAGCTGGGAAAGGGGCACAGACTTCCCAGGGCTGGATAGAGAACCAGGGGCAAGATAAAGGCTGGAAATGCCCTGGAGGTGAGAGAGGAACCCAGGAGAGCTCCTGCATAGAGTTAAGAAGGCTCTGCCCAGCTGTGCCTGGCCCTGGGGGGGGGTGCAGAGTTTGCAGTTCAGCTATAAGCCTGCTGTGTGGCTGTGTGCACCCCAACTAAAGGATGGCAAAGCTGCCATCTGGGCTGGCAGTACCCCTGCCCCAAGCTGATGGGCTTTTACCAAGGAGAGGGCTGAAACTGGTTCTATTTAACAGGATCCTGGAGACATTTTTCTGTCTTTTTTTTTTCGTAATTTTTTTTTTTTTTTTTTAGGAAGATCAGCCCTGAGCTAACATCTGCTGCCAATCCTCCTCCTCTTGCTGAGGAAGACTGGCCCTGAGCTAAGATCCGTGCCCAACTTCCTCTATTTTATATGTGGGATGGCTGCCACAGCATGGCTTGATGAGCGAGGTGTAGGTCCGTTCCCAGGATCCCAACCAGTGAACCCCACACCGCCAAAGTGGAGTGCACGAACCTAACTGCTACACCATCCACAAGCCAGCCCGATCTCTGAGATTCTTACCAGCAGTTTCCTCTGAGCTCCATCAGAGTCTAACTACGTACATCCTAAGCCAGTTTATGCTCTATAGTCAAAGGTCCTGGAGCCTGAGGGGAGGATCAGATTGGCAGGGAGGGACCCTCAGAAGTATGAGGATAGAGATCACAAAGCAAGACACCAAGCAGGCAAGAGGGGCAGGCAGATTCAGGAGCCTTTATTGAGGGTCCTCTGGGGAGGTGCTGGGGCCGTGGAACTTAGTGCTGGACTCTCCGAATGGACTGCAACTGCCCGGTGTGGGCCTGAGTGCCGAATTCGCTGTAGGTACGGAATTCCCCACTGCGCCGGTCCCGCTCCAATACATACTGGTAGCCCCGGTAGCCTGGGTACTGGTAGGCCACCCACCTAAGCCAGTGAAGGCACAGGGTGGTAAGTAGGCTCTGCGCCACTCCCACCTTTGTTCTCCATTAGTAGTTCTCTTTTCTCAGCTCCCCCCTCTGCCCCAAACCACTGCTTCAGTTTTCCCCATGTGGATCTCTCCCTGCCCTGCCCACTGCTCCAGGTCTTCCAAATCTCTCTTTAACATGTCTCTTAGCACCCCCATGAACTTTCCCCTCCGTCCTCCCTGGTTCCCATTTCCTTCTTGCTCTTCTCATTTCCCTTCTTCCAGCCCCAGGACTCACGCTCCAGAGCTGACTTTGATGGAACCCACATCCTTGCTGGCCCAGCCCATGGAGGGCAGGGATGGGTAGTCATCAGTGAGTTCAAACTTGGAACCCTGGAAGTTGTCCGCCTCAAACAGTGTCACGCGGCTGTCACCGTGGTTCTGAGGCATAGGCAGGTGGGGATGGACAGATCAGGCCCTCCAAAGAGATGTTGATACATTCTCAGCCCCACTCCCCAAATCTCACTGCCCCACACCAGCTGTGCAGACATTTAAGCTCCAAAAGCACTCTCAGGGTTCACTCCTTCAGCTCCATCAGTCTGGGGAGTTGAAATGCTCAGAGGTCCCCAGCCTGGTCCCTTCTATGGCTTTTGGTTGGAGGGGTGAGAGTCGGGGATTCCCAGAGATCCTTCCAAGGTCAGGGCTAGAGGGTATCTGGTAACATGGACCTGTTTTGCAGGAGGAAGATTCGAGGTCCTGAGAGAAATCTGGTCCATTCACCAAGGCAGTTTCTCTAAGGGCCTCATTGACGACCCAATCCCCTGCCCCGCACCCTGGGCACAGCCTCTCACAGGGTAGGGCCTAGCCAAGGGATGCTGGATGGCAGAGTCAGAACAGATGGGTCAGGTCATCAGTATTGGTTGGGTCCAGGCTTCCATAGTTCTAGGGCCTTCCCCCTGCAGGGCTCCTGGAGGGAATGGAGAAGCTGGGCCCAGTCAGCACCTACTCTCTGGACTCTGCTCCCTAGGCCCAGGCCTCACCAGTACGGTATCCAAGCCAGCACAAATGGGAAGTGAGGTCCTCCCCTCCAGTGTATTTGATTCATTACCAGTCCTTTCCCCACCACACACACACACAATGACTGACCCTCTTCTCATCTTCATGTTAACCCTTGTGACCTGGGACAAGTCACTTTGCCCCTCTGAGCCCCATTTCCACACCTGTGTATGGGGCTACCAGCAGCCACCCCGACCTCACAGGGCTGCGTGATGACAGTGGCGCTCGCTCATGCGTGTGGACAACTGGACATGAGGAACAGATGGTGCTCAGGCCTGGCGTGGTCTCGGCGCTGTCCGTGGTGCTGATTCCCCGCGCCTGGCTCACGCCCACATTCCACACTTTCCGAGACCCTTCTGGTTCTGGGAAGTAATGCCATTACCACCCATCTAGGAATTGTGTCTACACAGTGGGTGAACGGCCTTCCCGGGGCGCCGTGGCGGGGCCAGGGTCTGGAGCTAAGAGCTGGGAGGCAGAGGGGGAGGAGGAGGGCTGTGCTCACCGCGCAGAGCACTGGCCGGAAGGACAGCAGCTGGTCGCTGTGGTGGCCGCCGCTGCCACTCCAGGCGCTCCAGCGAGGATAGTCGCCCTTCTCCAGAATGAACTGCTGTCCCTGGAAGTCTGGGTACTCAAAGGCCACCCAACTGGGGAAAGACAAGGGGCCCTGGGGAGGCATCTGCTTCAGCCTCATTCCTTCCTCCCTCTCCCCCTTGCTTGCTGTGATTGGAAAAACGGAGAAATTGGTCTTTTTCTCCAACCCCAGGCCCCTCCCTTGATGTACCCACTGCATGGCAATCAAGCTCCTCCAGAGGCTAAAGACCCTAAACTGGCTGCTATCCGGAGTTTGAGGGGCCGAGGCTTCCAGCTCAGGGCCCCCAGGTTGGATAGAATTTCTCAGGTAATGAAGATCATCCCACTAAGCGCTCCTACCTCAAGGATTTAGGTGCCTGCAAAGGCACATGCAGCAGCCTTCTAGCCTGCAGTAGCAACTTGCAATGGCTCGGCGGCCTCAGCTCTCCCGAGGGCCCTGGGCTCTAGGAGACCAGGGTGGGAGAGCGGAAGGGACTTGGCTTCTTTTGTTAAACGAGGCGCAGAGCTATCTAATTTTGCACAGAGAAAAACTTGGGGAGGACAAAACTACACTGGGAACCCCTTCGGAGTTCAGGCTGGCTCCACAGGAGACTCGCAAACGATCGCCCCTCATCTTTATCTCTTTAGCTCACATGAGGATACATTCTTTCCCATGATTTGTCTTGCGGCGTCTGGGGACTTCGGGGGAGACCAAGGGCTTTTCCGTCTTGGTGGCTCTCTCACAGGGCTTACAGTCTGGGGAACGGAGAGCTGGGAGCTGAGGTCCCAGGCTAGGAGCTTGGGCCAGGGGAGCCCGGCACCCCCCAACCAGCCCAGCTTCGCTGGGGCGATCACTCACGCGCCGCTTTCGACCTTGACCGAGCGCACCCTGCGCAGGCCTCCGCGCTCGCCGATGTTCGCGCAGTCACTCAGCAGCTGGCAGCGGCGGCCCTGGAAGTCCTCCTCGTCCCAGAGCGTGAGGCAGGCGGGCGCGGGGCCCGGCGCGGGGGCGCTGCTCATGCCGCTGCGGGGCGAGAAAGACCGGACGAAGTGCTCAGCGTCTAGCGAGCCCCCTCGCCGGCCCAGGCCCGCCCAACGCGGGTCGGGGGTAAAGAACGCTGGACCCGGGCAGGCTTGGACTTGGGCTGCTAGAGGCTCCCCTTCATCTCACCCTCCTCCGCCCCGAAAAGACCCCTCCCAAGCACTGCGTATTCACCAGGTGGGTGAGCGCGGTACAGAAGGAAAATGGAGAGGCTGCGCGCGGGCCAGGCGTGCGGGCCTTTATACCAGGCCTCGCCCCTCTCCCCGCACCCTCTTCCGCTGGGGTGGGGGGAGCTGAGTCAGCGGGCTGGCTGCGGTCAGCTCTGGTGTCCCCTGGGGAGCCAGAGGCCTTTCCCGCAGCCGCCGATCTGGCCCCAGCCCTCGGGGATTACAATGGAAAGTGCTGAGGCACACGTCCCACGCCTGCCGCAG
Organism: Equus quagga; assembly: GCF_021613505.1. Taxonomy (NCBI): domain Eukaryota; kingdom Metazoa; phylum Chordata; class Mammalia; order Perissodactyla; family Equidae; genus Equus; species Equus quagga. Next base: position 50,634,248 of record NC_060283.1, on the reverse strand, counting down.
CCAAGGCTGACTCCGCTTTTTTTCTTTTAGGGGCCTGACCCAGGAAAGGCGCACCCGACCTCGGGACAGAAAGCGCTCTCCCTGGCCCAGACCCTCAGGGACGGAGGTACCAGGTCACTCTGGGGCCTAAGACAGCGCATTCCCAGCTCGAGGCGCGCGCAAGTTCTTTCCAGCGTCTAAACAACACCTCTCCTTCAGCCCTAGGTCGGTCGAGGGGGAGACGCTAGAGCGGAGGTAGACAAGGCTCTTCGCAGGCCACTTTCCTCAAGCCCCTCAGTCCTCTTCTCCTGGAGGATCGGTCCATCGCAGCCCCGTTCCTCACAGACCCTGCGCTGCGCTTCCGCTCCCGGAGTTTCCGTCGTGGAGGGGCCGGGAGGAAGCGAGGACCAGGACTTCCCGCAAGGCGGCGCTGAGCGCAGGAAACCTGAACCGCCCCAGGCAGAGCGCGGGTTTACAAATCGTTTAGGAATAATAGTAACAAAGGGAGTGGCTCCCCACCGTGGCTAGGGAGACCATTTCAACCCGAGCGCGGCCGGAACGCGGCGCTGCCAGCCGCCAGATAGAGCTCCAGGGTCTGGGGGCCTCGGTCCCGACGTCTGCTGAGAGCCGGCGGCTGATCACTGAGCGCCTTGAAGTTCAGGCCAGGCGCTCTGCTCAGAGCTTCTACGTGCGTGCGCTCGGCTCATTCTCGCCCCCAGCCGATGAGGCAGGCGCCGCGACTGCCTTGCATTTCACAGATGCGGCGACCCAGAAGCGTTCCGGAACGTTGGCGAGGAGGTGTCACAGCTGAGAAGTGGCCCAACTGAGATGTGAACCTGGGCTTCTGTTTTGACTGAAGGTCCTAGGCTCCTGTTCCCAATCCCAGTGCTGGGTGTGTGTGTTGGGGGGGGGGGGGGGGGGGGGGGGGGGGGGGGAGGGGGGGGGGGAGAGAAAGAGGGGGAAAGGCTTGAGGCTCCCAGGCAAGCTCCAAGGAGGACATTTCCTCATAACGTGCAGAATTTTCCAGACACAAAAGCCTTTGGCAAAAGTGTGAGTTTTCCTTAATGGAAAAGGTATTCCCGGCAGAAGTGGAAGGGGCGAATGAGAAGGGAATTAATATTTTGTTGTTCCCATGAGCCAGATGCTTTCCTTATAGACTCAACAACAGTCTAGTGAGGTAGGTTTGGGTATACAGATGTGGAAAGTGAGGCTCAAGGAGGTGCAGGGCCCTGTCCAAATTCACATAGCTAGCCAGTGCTGGAAAAAGATTAGAACTTAGACCTTTGACTCCAAAGTTAGTGCTCTAGTTACCCAACCTCCTGTGAGTAAAAGGACTCCCAGACCGCAGGCAGCACTCCAGCTCCTGGAAGTCTAGCCATGCCAGGTGGCCTTCCATCTTTTCCCCCAAATACTGACCTTGCTCCCACCTCAGAGTCTTTGCATTTGCTCTTCCCGTTTCCTGGAGTGTCTCAGTCACATCTTGGCACAGCTGGCTCCTTTATTACCTCCTGGGTGACCCTGTTCCTGGCATTTACCGTCCATGATATCACCTTGCTTTCTTTATATTGTTTATCACTCTATAAAGTTCTTTTTCACCTTTTGTTTATGGGTGTTTAAGGGTGTACTGAGTGTCTTTCTTTATACCAGAGCGTCAGCTCTGTTTAAGGGGAGAGGGGCTGTGTCAGCCTTGTTCTCAATCTTTATCCTCAAACCTCACACAGGGCACATTGGACACATCGTAGGCACTCAATGAAACTTGAATGAGTGAGTGAACCGCACGTGGTGAGCTGGAGCTCCATGTCCCTGCGCAGGGAAGATAGAGGAAATTCTCCAATGAGACTGAGGAAATTCTCCAATGAGAGGGGTGACGGTTTGCCCATCCTACCAACCTCCCCACCCCTGAATTCTGGGATGCTGAGAACAGGCACTGGGGGCAGCCAGAGCCTCCATTGGGTCTCTTTTTTCACGGGCGAGGAATTGCTGTTGAGGATCATGACGTGTGTGAAGGTGAAGGCCAAAAGTATGGGGCCCTAGAACGTGGGGAGTAAAGCCCAAGTTAGGAGGGTTTGAGTCAGAGCAGGGACAACCAGGTTTGACTGGGGATGGGGTCAGAACCATGCCCACTCCCCTGACTCCCTACCCTAGCGGGGGTTTGGACATCCACAAGTAGGATATAATTTCCCCTAAACCACAGGGGGAAATACAAACTATGGAGGGAGGCAAAAGCCAGTCCTGGACTCTTCGCGTCCTGGTCCTTGGCCTTGGTCTCACAAGTCGGGGCTGCGGCAGCGGAGTGGGAGGTGAGGAACCAAATCTCTCCTTCCGTCCCCTCTCCCTTCCTCCCCCGTCTCTCTCCGGCAGTTCTGGATTCGGCCACCAGTGGGCGCTGGCAGGCCGCGCTGGGTGGAAAGCGGCGCGGTGGGGCTGCGTGGGAGGGGGAGTTGGTGGGAGGCTGAGATCTGGAGGGGCGGCGGGCGCGGGTGCGGAGTGCGTCAGGCTGTGCGTCTGCGCTGGTCCATGACGCGGACGCTGGGTGTTCGTCCCATGGGTGCAGGGGCTTGTCAGAAGCGGGACACTGTGTTTGTGGGAGCTGGGGCTGGGGGTCTGGGCCGGTGCTCCACCTGGGAGGGCAGCTTCCAGTCCAGGTGTTGGTCAGAGGACCGTAATCCGCAGGAGGGGAGTGTGTGTGTGTGTGTGTGTGTGTGTGTGTGTGTGTTCTAAGGCTGGGGGGAAGTGGGGAGGTAGGACAGCCGAGATCCAAATTAGGAGGAGTCCGGCTTGGATTTGGGATGGAGACCCTGAGTGTGAGCAGGGCCTCTTCTAGCCCTAAATTCTGACTTTGGCTCTGCACTAAGTAGCCGTGTGGCACTAGCCAGCCTCTCCCCTCCTCTGCACCTCAGTTTCCTCATCAGGACAATGGTGTGTGGGTCATACCGCCCCCGCAGTCTTGTCATGGCTTATAGTTCTGGCTGTCTTCCACCAGCTCTCTCAGAAATGGGCACACTCACCAACACAGACAATAGCCACTTTCCCAGAGGACCTCTAGACCTCTCTCAGAGTCCCCCCACCCCCAAGCCCCTCCCTGGCTCTGCGCCCCTGAGTCACCAAGAAAGGGAAGAAGGAGCCACTGAGGAAAGGGGCAGGGAAGGGGCTGTCAGGAGGCCCTCCTGGTGTGCCAGAATGAGACCCCGGGATCCCTGTCCTTTCTCTGTACTATGGACACCCTCCCAGCCTCCTTTCTCCACCAGGCTGGTCCAGCTCCAGCCTCCCAGCCTCCCTTTACCCAACCCCCTTCTAGCCCCCTCCTACCCCCCAGCAGCTGGTCCTGTTTGTTTTCCCAGATCAGTTGGCTCTGAGCTTCCTGAAGGAAGGATGCACAGGTGGTTTTGTTTGCCAGCTCAGCGCCCTCACCCCTACCTGCTCCACATTCACAGCCTCGGCCCTTGGGCGTGGAGCGGGGAGTTAGGTAGAGGTAGACACACACAGCATCCCCAAATCCACAGCTCCAAGAGACCTCAAGATCCCATAGGAGTCTCATCACCCTCAGAGAATGCCCCCTCCCTAGACCTCATAGAGTCCTTCATCTCATATAGGGACCTCTGGTCTCACAGAGAAATCCTCAGGAACCGCCCAGTGATTCTACCAAAATGCCCACCCCATAGGGCACCCTAAGATCCCCCAGAGAAACCCTCCGACTCAGTCCTGTTTCTTTAGATCCCACTCAGACCCCTATCCCATATGGAGGACATGCGGATCCCCAGGTCTCCACGTCAGGCAAGGGACCTGAGAATCCCCAGAGAAATGACCTCTCCCTTAGATGGAGCCCCAGCCCACGAACAGCCCACCTTCTCAGTACTGCTGGGCAGCTGAGAGGTGCGCAGTGGCCAGTGTCCTCTCCTCAAGTTGGCCTGCTCCCACCCTTCACCCCTCATTTAACTGGGAAATCAGCCAGGGCTCTGGTGGCTGAAGATGCAAATTCTGTGAATGGCACCCTCCCCCACCCTGGTACCATCACCAGCCCTCCTTTGCAGCCCTGCTCCTCCACTCCCCGCCCCCACTCCAGGTCTGGAGCCTGGAACAGGCAGAGGAGCACCTTCCCTGGGGCTGTGAGGGCTGGTCTCCTGGGAGACAGAGATAAGGCGGGTGAGAGACCAGCTCAGCTCAGGCAGGGTCTGACAGCTGGGCCCGAAAGAGGTGGCTCCTGAGGGGGTGGGAGCCCCACCTGCACAGACCCATTGTCCCATCCCACTATAAGCAGAGCCCCTCTTCTCTGTCCGGAGTGGGGCTGGAGGACTGACCACCATCCAGGGGCATGGGAGGCAGCTTTCACCCCCACCGACTCACCCAGACACGGGGCTGGCACAGGGAAGCAGGGAGAGGGCACACACATACACACGTTCACACAGTACAGGCACCAGGACGGTCCTGCATGCATCCCCATTGAACCGTCTCCCTCTAGGATTCCATAGACACCTCAGCATCACACTCATTTACGGGCAGCCATCTGCTCACTCATTCCTCAAACATTTAATAAGATGCACTATGTGCCAGGCACGGTGCTTGGTGTTGGTGTCACACACGAGTATGCCCTCATGCATTTCACGGGCACACAGCCCGCTCCATGGTCACCTAAGGAGGATCGCCTCAGCCACCCACCCATGAGCATACAGACAGCAAAGGGTTGAGAGTGTGGGCTCTGGAGTCACACTGCCGCCTGGGTTCAAATCAAAGCTCCACTGTTTATGAGTTGGATGAACTTGCACTCTACTTCTCAGTTTTTCCCTCTGTAAAATGGGTATGATAGTTTTAAAAACTGTCATGAAGATTTAAGTGCATGTGAAACTGGCCTGCAGTAGGCGCCCAAAACATTTTGGCTATTACTGTAGTTGTGGTTGTGCTTATAATTGGCTTTGCCCAGTGGTTCTCTCCACTCACCTGGGGCTGGGCTGGGTCGGGGGAGGAGTCAGGCCACTGGCACAGCTTTGGGGTCTGCATCCCCCTCCCCACTTGCCCTCTGGAAGCCAGCCTAGCACCCAGGATGGGGAACCTTCCTGCTTCACCCCATTTGAGCCCTTCTGCCAATGATCTCACTTTGGGAGGGTTGGGAAGGTCAGGGGTGGGGGTGAGGTATCCCAATTTCCTTTATTCTCCTGGAAAGGACCCTTGGGAGTGGAACCCAGGGCCTAACTTCTGGTCCTGGTGATGCTCCTGGCTTCATATGCGGCCTCGGGAGGGTCACTTCCCCTCTTTGGGCCTCGGTTATGTACCCATAAACTAAGCTAACTGCTGATCCTGGGGGAGCCTCCCAGTCCCGACTCCTGTGATCCTGTGATGCCTCAGGAAGGCTCCCTCCCCTCCCCACCCAGCCTCTGCCTGCCTGCTCCCCCACACACACCTGGCCGAGCCAGAGTGAAGGGGCGAGTTGCCACTGTCGCCATGGGGACTAATCTCCAAGAAGGTCAGTGAGGCCCTGGTTCTGCCCTGGCCGGATGGGGATTAGCACCTGGGTATGAGCTCCCCCCAGGGCCTCCACTTCCGAGCCCCCCCACTCTCACATAGACCCTGAGTGGCCTCCACATGCAGAAGTTCCAAGGCTGGGCTAGAATTAGTGGGGCAGGGCAGCTGGCACACCTGTCCGTCTGTCCAGCTGTGGCCAAGAGAGAAAGGGAGAGATGGAGTCAGTTGCATGCCCCTCATTGCTCGCAGCCCCGTGTCCACCTGGGGCCTGAGCTGTGCCCCTCTTCACCTCTACCCTTTAAAGGGGAGAGATGGGTCTCCCAAGATAGGGCTATGCCCCCCTCCTCCAGCCCTGGCTGTCCCATTTACAGCCCACCCAGAAGCCACCTCTTTCTCCTCCGTTGGGGGTAATTTCCCCATCCCACTGTGGGGTGGGGTGGGGTGGAGGCTGTTTTCACCCGGCTTCCACCTCCCTCCACACACACTGTGCTTTCCACCTCGGTTACCCTGGCATCTTGTCTCTGCCTGTCTCTGGTGTCTCGCTCTTGCTTTCACTGTCTTGGGGGAAGGGGTCTGCAGCCTCTCCGGGCCCTGAAATTCCCTGTGGCTCTCACACCCCTCTGGGCTGCCCCCTCTGTCCTTGTCCTTGTGTTCTCCACCCTCATTCTCATCTTTCTCCTCTCTCCATTTCTCCTTGGCTGCTTCCCGGGCACACCACTGCCCTCACTCCAACTGCTCAGTCCCTTTTTCTGCTTCCTCTACTACCTGTCCCTCCCCCGCCCCGGGTGCTGACAGGGATGACAGGAAGCAGGCTCAGCGGGAAGGGGAGGGAGGAGGGGGCCACCTCGAACACCAGCTGCTGGGCACCCCCCCCCTCCAAGCCCCACACCTGCAGGCCTGCCTGGCGCCTGGAGACTCCGCCCCTGGCCGGGCAGGGGAGGAGGGACCCGGAGGAGAGGCCCAAACCCTGGCCACAGTCAGGAAATGTGGGGCCTTGGGGATGGGGGTGTGGAGGTCTGGGGAACTTAGGCCCTGGGGGGAAGGGGCAGTGGCTCTCCGTCCTAGGGGCAGACCCCAGCCCAACAATGGCCTCATTCCTCTCTCCCTCCCCCCACCAAGGGCTGCTGGGTGCATGTGCTTGTGAGGGGTCCTTCCAGGGAGGCATCTTCCTTGTGCAGCCCCAAGATCTGGAATCCCAGCCAGAGAGGGGGAGCCCTAGCCCCCTTCCCTGACGGCGGAAGGGAGAGGAAGCCCTCAAAGACACAGGGGAGACAGGCCAGCGCCAGGCCAGGCCCCTGACAGGCAAATCATTCAGTGCCAGGCAAGGAGGACAGGGTTGGGCCACGACGGAAGCCTGGTCGGGGAGGCCAGGATGGGGGCTGCACACACCCAAGCCCCGGGACCCATGGATCTCCCCCCTCCCCAGGGCTGCTGCGTGCAGATCCCACCTGCAGTCCGCCCTCTCCCCAGACCTGCCTGGGATCTGTCAGAGCCATCTCATCCCTTCCCCCTCCCTCTCTCTGTACCAAGGGCTCAGTAGACCCCGTGGGGCCTGGGGTAGGTGGGTGACGGGTGGCAGTGGGGGGAGGTGTGGAAGGGACAAAACAGCACCTCTAGGAACATCCACATTGGAGCCAGAGGCGGCCAGTGACTCCTAACCCTCATTCCCATCACCCTGGGGGCTCCCTCTGCCTGGGTGTGCGGGGGTGGGGGGGGCGGGGTACAGCCCCTCCCCATGACACTTCTTCACCCTAAGGGGAAACTGGAGCTCTTACTGCTGTCCAAGGAGACTTCCTTCCACCCCAGCCTACAGCTGGCCCCTCCCTCTGGGGCTGGCTCAGCATCACCATCAATTTTGGGAGGAGGAATGAAGGACACCTGGAGTGACAGGAGAGCACTCAGCTAGGGGCTCAGCTGACCCCAGCCCTTGTGGGGAGCCCTCAGTTCTGGGCTCTCCCAGCCAGAGGCCAGGGGTCTAGGGTAATCTCCCTCCCCCTCCCCCTTGTCAGATCCAAGTCACTGGAAAGCGAGATGATCTGTCCCAGGTTTGGGTTGTGGCTAATAACCCATGGACTTCTGCCTGAGCTGAGGGCCACTTAGACTCACCCCCACCCTAGCTCGCTGAAACAAGAGGCTTTGGGATTATGAGGTTCGGGAAAGGTGGTAAGCCGCTGTGCATGGGGACCCCAACAGGCAAGGGCTCCCCCAGACCCTGTGTTTGTCCTTTTCAGTCAGTCTGACAGTCTGTCTGTCTCAGACATGGGAAGACTGAAAGAGGGCCAGGGAGATGGCAGGGAGTGGACCCTGTGGATGTCAGCACCAAAGAGACCTGGAGGAGAGGACTTGCTGTCCATCCTGGTTCCAGCCCCCCCCCCCCCCCCCCTTTTTCCACCCCTCACAGCTATTGCTCCAACCCCTTGGGGACCTCCATCTTCCCGTCAGGTTTGGGGGGAGGGGCTCAAACGTATTGCTAGAAGCCCAGAAACCAAGATTTGGCAACTGAGGAGGAGAGGGTGGCCAGACCAACCCCCTTCATTGTGCAAGTAGGAAAACCCAGGAGTGGCCCGGCAATGACTTGCCCAAGGCCACAGAAGTCGCTGGGACAGAGCCGGACTGGAAGCTGGCTGTCCACCTCCAGAAGGGCCCCTGTTCCGGCCACAGCCCCTATACCACCTAGTGGAGCCTGCTCGGCCGGCCCCTGTTACCCGGAATCGAGTCAGGCTGCCCCGGAGTTGCGGGCAGGACAAGGCAGGGCGGGCTGGGCCAGATGGGAACCGGATCTCCCCTGGGAGCGGCGCACAGCCTCTCCGACCCGTATGGCGGCGGCGGTGGCAGGTGCCTGCGTGGCGATCGGGCGGGCCCCCGGGCGAGTGCTGAGAGGCCGCCCCTGCCTCACGCGAGCCGAACGAACAAAACGCTCAGGTCCGGTTTGTGCGAGGGGCTCGTCGCGGGGCGGGAGCGGAGGGCCCGGGGACTGGCTGTGGCCCTCGGCGATCACTGGGTCCTGGTCTTCCGAGAGCGCAGTGCCGCACAGCGCTCCGCTAGCCGCCGCCCTCACCTGCGTGCATCTGCGGCTGACACGTCGGCGGCCTCGGCGGCCACCACAGGTGCGAGCCTGGTCCGCCCCTCCCCTCCTGGCCACCTTCCACCCGGCCTGGCCCTGCTTGGCTTCGTCCCCAGCCCCCGCCCCGGAGCTTGTGCCGGAGCCTGGGCTCAGCGCGCTCTTATACGGCCTGTTCAGTCCCCGCCCCTAGACACGCATACACACACACACACACACTCACACCTGTCCGGGCGCCCGTTTGCTCGGGGCAAATATTGACTCAGAGGAGGCGGAGCGCCCCCCACCCTCTCCCTGCCTGCGCCCGGGCTCTGGGGCCGGAGCTCCTCGCAGGCCTTGGCAGCAGGGGTGGAGGGAGGGTGGAGGGGACCTGGGCCCTCTGGAACAACACCAGATGTCATTTTTCCACCCACCTGCCTCTGAGGGGGAGGAGCCGAGGAGCAGAGGACAGAGGCTCCCGGGTGGAGGTTAGGGGGAGCAGGGAGGTGAGTATCTTAGGGAGGGCGGGACATCCCTGGTCTGGGGATTCAGATGCACGATGAGAGTCGCTTAGTAGGGTCTGTGGTCTGCTGTCTAACGGTGGCCTCTACCCGCGTCCCAGAGTCTAGATCTTGGCCCTCGGCGACGTGCCTCGGTTTCCCTTCCTTCCCAACTTCTTAGCAGAGTCCAGGGAACTCAGCAGATGCTGAAAGAAAAGGCTGGCGGTGGGGGCGCCGCGGCGCAGCAGAGAAAGGGGAGGGGTGGCCACCTGCCGCGCAGACCAGGCCTGGCACTGAGTTCCTGTCCACCAGGCTACGCTGGGGCAAAGGCCAGCCAGGCCCCGCTCGCAGCGCCCTCCACTGGCCAGACTGGATTCTGGCAGCGAGCAGCGAGACCTCCAGACCAGCTGCGGTGTGAAGCCAAGAGGCGCAACCTCCCAGCCCCTAAACCTTCAATGAGTCGCTGCGGTCACCTCGGCCTCTTCCACCATCTGTCCCTCTGAGAGCGCGCGCGAGTTCCAACCGCGTTGGGGAAATAAAGTCAAGGCAGATATAACAAAAAGGCTAGATGATTTACTGGCGGGGAGGTGGAGAGAGGGCCGGGCGGAACCTAGGGCAGGAAGTCGGAGCGGCTGGGCCCTGAGGTCTGCAAATAGTCGGTAGGGGGCGGCGCCATCGGGTGGGGCGCCTCCGCTTGCTGCGGCCCCAGGGGCGCCACCGGCGGCGGGTCGGGAGTCGGAACGCTGGAAGACAGAAAGCCCCAGGTAGGGGTGGAGGCGAGGTTTTGGGCTGAGCCTGCATGCCCATGCCGCCCCTCGCGCCCCTCCCGCGTCGTCCGCGTGGCCCGGGCGCCCCCACCTGGGCAAGCTCAGCGGCGGCAGGGCGATGACGCGTGGCCGAGAGGTGAGCACCACCTCCCCGCGGCTCGCCTCCACCAGGATGTTCTGGATCATGTTCTCCAGCAGCGCCTCCTGCAGGTTGGCGAAAGCTGGGAGCCTGTGGCGGGCAGGGGCGCCGGTGTCAGCGCGGCCACCCAGCGCGCTAACCTTCTCCGCTGGCCTCCTCTGTGCTCTAGCCTGTGCCGCGTGCTCTGCGTGGATTCTCATTTAACTTCCTGCCCTCCCAACACTCTGAGGCATCCTTGTTCCAATTTTACAGACGCTCAAACTGTAGCTTAGAGACCCAGTTGCCAAACTTCAAGCCGCTGGTACAAGTGGTGGGATTCGAACCCAAGCAATCATAGTCCCCATCCCAGGGCCAGGTTTGGGGAAGGGCATCGATCCAGCGATGAGTGGGTGCAGAAGGTACTGGGTGGGGCCCAAGGAATCCCAACAGACAGAAAGCGACGACAGAACAGCCCCAAGGCAAGGTGGTACTTCTCTCCTGACTCTAGAAACCCATTTAAGAGACTTTGAAGACTATACCTATCCTCCTGGAAGTGGTGTGCTAGTAAATGTCAATAGCAGGGTCTTGAAGAAAAAATTAAAGCTCAGATCGCCATTCTGTAAATACTCCCATGGAAATCTTAAGCTACAAATGCGATGTCAATGGGAAGAGACCAGCACACAGGCAGAGGCTGGCCCCAGCATACCAATGCCTCCCAGGATCCTTCTGCACGCAGCCCCCCTCCAAACCCTCACCTGGGTCTGGCTGCTCACCGGCTGATGGCCTCCTTCTCCTCCCGCTCTTGCTCCTCCTTCACTATGACCTTCAGCTGCTGCTGCCACTGCCATTTCAGGGATTCTTGGGACATGGGCTGCATCGTGGGCCCAACCCCTACCCAGCCCAACTTCTCTTCGTTCCCCTCCAGCTCCTCCTCCTCCAGCTCCTCCTTGCCCGTCTCCTCCTCTTCTTCCGTCTCCTCCTCTTCCTCCTCTTCCTCCTCCAGCGCCTCTTCTTCCTCTTCATCCTTCTTTTCTTCCCCCGCTTCCTTCTTCCCTGGCTTCAGCTTGTCCTCCTCCTGCTCCTTGCTCCTGCTGTCCTCAAAGCTACTGGAGGACGGAGACAGGACTGGCGCTAAGTGCAGGCTGCTGTTCTTGGCCATGAACCTGGCTGACTGCTCACTCCAGAACTGGCAGAAGTAAGGTATCTGCTCCACCAGGCTTTGGTCCACAGCCTCGTGGAAGATCTTGTCCTCCAGCAGGCCCCTGGGTGGCAGGGAGGAGGAGAAGATCCTTGATGAGAAGCCTGGCAGCTTCCTGTAGGGCTCTGGCTCTGGGGTACCCCAAAGGGTGATTCTTGCCTAGTGTGTCTACAAACAGGTGCTAGGTGCAGGATGGATTGGAGCTGTTGGTCAGTTGCCCCTCCCAACCCTTCTTTAGAGGAAGGCATCTCTGGGCCCCATGAAGTCTTAGAGGTGAACATTATATGGTGGAGGTGGAGCCAGGAGGTGAGAGTTGCACAGAGGAAAGGCAGGAGGCTTGGGGAGACAGTGAACTGGCTCCAGACCTGATCTCCCCGCCATGAACAGGGCAGAACTCCAGACCCAGCCCTGAGGATCCCTCCAATCAGCTCCATCCTGGAGGGCCTGGGGTCATCAGTGGAAGGATGTTTTAAGGAAGTTCTGTTTTTCAGGAAAGGAAGGGCTGGGACTTCAGAGGTGGTGGGTACACCCAGAGTTGACTGAATGAGCTGGAGACATGGGGGGCGGGTGATGATGAGGGTGCAGGGTCACCTGATGATGGTGGTGAGACAGTCAACCAGGAGCTGCTTCTTCTGCTTGGAGACATGGGTCCAATTGTCAGGAGATTCTTCCTCAGAAGGTTCTGACTCTTCCCTGGGTTGCTTCCTCTTTGGCAGATCCCTGGGGAAGGCCATGACATTCTGAGTAGCCTGGGCAAGCCACCATGCTGGGGTTGGGTGCACAAGCAATGGTGATGGCCGTGCAATCATGAGGACATAGATGAGTTTCGGGCAGACCCAGCCTTAACTATATGTAGTGCTACTGCATTCAGGGGACCAAGCCCAACCCCCAGAGTCAGTGCAGAACCTGAGAGGCTCCAAGTTGGAGATGGGAGGAAGTGAGGTGTGCAGAGGCCTAAGTGGGTTCCCCAGGGAGCTCTGGCTTTTTGTCCCCATTCTCATAAAGGCTTAAGCAGTAATGGGGACATCCTGGGCCCAGCAGAGCCCCATTAGCCCCATCACCACTGCACTTGCTCCAAGCCTTCAGCAAGGGTTGGGTCTGGGCAGCCCCTGTTCTGGAGGAGGAGAGGGGGCAGAAAGCAGAGGAAGGAGATCCCTCCCTCCCTGAGAGTTCACCGGTGCAAGAAGTGACGGGGAAAGTCAGAGAAGAAGTTGGCCAGGAAGTAGTCGGTGGCATGGGCGCGGGCAGTGAGGCCCAAGCAGAGCATGCCTGGCGAGGGTGGCTGGGGGCACGGCCAGGATGTCTCCTCCTTTGGGATCTTAAGGTTCCAGCTGGCAGGCCGGTTGAGAGACTGCTGGTTCTTGATGGGGGGCAGCGTCTTTGGGATGTGAGAGACATGGAGGACCAAGATTTGGGGACCATATTCTTATCACCGATGGGTCCCTAGCCCCCAACCAGTTCCTTTTGGGCCACATAGGGGTGTGACCCCACCCACTGGCACTTTTGTCCCTCCCTTCCAGGAGGCTCTCCCCGGGGTTGGAGGCATCTCTGAGAGTGAGCTCTCTCAAGTTATCCCAAGGAGATAGGCCTGGGGCTTATGGCCTCACCTTGTACTTCCTCACAGGTTCACAGGCTGCGCAATAGGCCCTTCTCTGTGGAAGCAAAGAGACCCTTGCTTAGGATACAAGAAGCCTGAGGGGGGACTCCCCTCTTCCTACCCTTCCTGCTGGCCCACAGAGGGCCTGAAGCCAATGCTGGGACCTGCTGCCCTCTTGTTCCTGCCCCAAATCCAGTCACACCCTCTTCCAGAAACTTCCCTATGGAACTGCTGCCCCCAGACAAGGAAAATGTGGTTACCCAACTGAAGGAAAGAGAAGGAGATGCCATCGACTTGTACAGGCTGCCCCAATGCCCTGGAGCTTGTGTCCTGGAGCTTTGTGGTTTGGTTTGACAAGGAAACAGCCTTCCTTATTAAGACTTAATTTGAAAATCCCTTTTCCCATCCCCTCAAGGCTTGATTTGCATTCACAGCTGGGCCAGAGCCTCAGAGGGGAGAGGTGCCTCCCTGGGGCTTCAGCGTGGTGGATGCAGAGGTGATCAAGGTGCAAGAATATCCACAGGGATATATTGAAAAGGGAGTAGGGGGGACCAATACGGATGCTTTATCTCATGTCTGTTATTGGTCTCCCCCACAAATACTAATAGCCCATGTTTCGTGGATGCCCAGGTGCCAGGCACTGCTGTAGACACACGTATTAGCTTACTTAATCCTCACAACTCTATGAAGCAGATACTACTTGACTTGCGTTTAAAAATACTTTTAAAACTTTTATTTTTAACCTTCTTAATATGGCAAATTTCAAATGTATACAAAAGTGGAGAGATGGCTACAAAGAATCCTCTGTAACCCACCATCCAGTTCCAAAAATCAGCAACTCCCAGTGAAGCTTGTCTCGTCTATGCCCCCACTCTGGATCATCTTGAAGCCAAGCCCAGGGGTCATATCACCCCCATTTTACAGTTGAGGGAAACTGAGAGGTTAAATAACTTGGCCAAGATCGCAGAACTAAAAATCCTCAAAGCCAGCAATCAAAGTCGGGCAATTTGTGTCCAGAGCCTACACCAGAAACCACTATACCACACTGCCTTCCATCGGAAGGTGAGCTCTGCCTTGTTTCCCTGGGCCCTCAGTGCCCAGCACTTAGTACGAACTCTTTAAATACGTGAAGCAGGCGATGGTCAGCCACCTTCTGTATCCAGAGTCGCCTGGGAAGATGCTATGCTTAATCTAGTGAAAGAAATCTAGTCTCTTACGGCAGGCTGGCCAGTGTTGCATGTAGGACCACCTTGGATCGCCACCTCTGTCCCCTCTGGTAAGGTGAGTCAGAAGGATCTGTAGTGTTCAAGGCCCACTCTGCCCTCCTCACCTTCACTTTCTTATCTGTGATGGTGAACTCCACTTCCTGTCGCTCCTTCTCATCCTTCCACTCCTGCAGCTCCTTATTGTACTGCTTCAGGAGTTCATGCTGGTACACCTGTGGCCCAGGACAAGGAGAAAGACCAAGGATTGGTGGGCCTGTAGCCAGGCCTTGTCCGGGCCCTGTGCCATGGGCCCCTCACTCTTCCAGGGGCTGGCCCCTGCCTCTCCCTGGGGGTCTGGGGATCTTATAGCCTATCCCCACCCCCAGGGCTGGGAGTTATGCTCCATCCAAGCTTCTCTCTGGGGCTGATCTTACCTTGCATACCAGGTCCACGCTGTAGAAGCTGGCATGCACTGAGGCCTTTAAGGTCACCACAAATGGGACTGACTCTTCAGGAGCCACCTTCCCTCTCATAGGACTCACAGACACCTGTTGATTTGGGGAAGGAGACTCTAGAGCTTCATAAGAATGGGATGGGACAAGATGGGATGGGATGGCATGGCATGGGATGGCATGCAGTGGTATGGGGTGGGGTTGGATGGGTGAGATGGGATGGGATGGAGTGAAATGGAATGGGATGAGATGGGATGGGATGAGATGGGATGGGATGAGATGGGATGGGGTAAGATGGGATGTGGTGGGGTGGGATGGGATGGAGTGAGATGGAATGGGATGAGATGGGATGGGATGAGATGGAATGGGATGAGATGGGATGGAGTGAGATGGAATGGGATGGGATGGAGTGAGATGGAATGGGATGAGATGGAATGGGATGGGATGGGATGGAGTGAGATGGAATGGGATGAGATGGGATGGGATGAGATGGAATGGGATGAAATGGGATGGGATGAGATGGGATTGGATGGGGTGGGATGGGGTAAGATGGGATGTGGTGGGATTGGATGGGATGGAGTGAGATGGGATGGGATGAGATGGGATGGGATGAGATGGAATACAATGTAATGGGGTGGGGTGGGTCTGGAGCCCTGATGGAGGTTCTGATTCTGTGGACACAGGGGACTCTTACCTCCCCAAAATCTAGAGGCCTCAGCTGCCAGACGAAGGCAATTGTCTCATTCTTAGAGACATTGTTGAGGAATAGCAGGCGGCTGCACTTGCTCTGCACAGGAATGTTTCCCAGGGAGATATGAGACTGGGACAGGAAGACATTCTGTTGTTGGAGACAACACAACAGCAACAGCAACAGGTGAAGAAATAATAACCATAGCAACCACTACCAGTTACTGAGTACTTTCAACAGGCCAGGCACCACAGTAGGCAATTTACATGCATTTGAGGCTCCCAGTGGCCTATGACATAGGTCCTATTCTTATCCTCATTTTACAGATGTGCTGCTAAGTTTCAGAGAGCATAAATAACTTTTCCAAAGATCTCTCACAGGCACAGCTGGGATAAAGCTAGACATTCTCACTCTAAAGCCTATGATTTTGACCTTAAAATGGGAACTCAGAATTCATTTAGAAAAGACAGAAAAAAAGCCAACATAATTTGAGTGCCTGAAGGATGGTTGTAAATTAATAGGTGATGGGCTGTTGGCATCCTCCCTGGGCACAGAACAGGAGCTGTGTTGTACGTGTCTGGAAAGACTGAGCCCACATGGAAGGGGCACTTTCTCTCTGTCCAGGTCCTGAGTGCCTCCACTGAGTGGGGCTTTGTCTGGCTCTCGTCTGTGTCCTCACGACCTCCACAGTGCTCATCCTGCAGTAGAAGTCCAACGAGGGTAGGAGTGGAAGGGTGGCCAGGTGAAAGATGGGTGGATAGTGACTGGATAGGCACACAGAAAGATAGATGGAGAAGTGGGTGGATGGATGGATGGATGGATGGATGGATGGATGGGGGGAACGCATCAGATCTCCCAACGGTTAGGAGTGTGTGAACTAAAAGTAGTGTTGTCGACCCTAGATATCTTTCAGCACCACCCATATATGTCTAAGAGAGGGGCTATTCTGCATGAAGATAATCCGTCAGAGCCCTAGAATGGGGGAGCCTCTTTATACTCATTCCAATACCTTCATCCCAATGCCCAGAGAAGAGGGTGGCTAGAGGACCGTGAAGCAGGTGGCGTGGCTTGAGAAGGAACAGCTGTGGGCACTAGGTGGCAGGGTAAGCCTCTCATGGAGCTGGTGCTGCCTCCTCAATCTGGAGGAGGGCTGGTCCAGGCTTCCCCTCTTCATCCCTCCCTTCTCATCTCCATCTCATTTCCTTCTCAGCCTCCCCATCCCTCTGCACTGGCCACTGTGGGCCCTCAGCCTCCTCTGAGGCCTCAGGCCTTCCCAGCTCCCTTCCCCCTACCTGTCCAGGAACCATCAGCCTAGAGGGTATGGAGCTGTCGTCCCACGAGGAGATGTTGTGGAATGGGGCTGTGTCCCCCATGACATGGGGGTCATAGCCCACTCCCTGGAAGCAGATGATGGCTGAATTCCATCCTAGGATGTGTATGGGCACATCCACCTGGGAAGTTGGGAGGTTAGGAGAAGGAACTGGTCAGAGCAAGGCCTGCTGAGAAGGCCAACTCCAACCCCCCATCCCCACATTAGCCCAGGCTGCTGCTCACGGAGTAGGTCTTGGCCTCAATGGGCGAGAAGATCCACAAGACCCGAGCCGTCGTTCCTGGCTGGATCTCCCCTTGCGGGTTGAGGCAGCAGAAGATGGGGTGATTGAAATTTTTCTCCTGAACCTGCGACAGGATGTTGGTCTGGATCTCATATGTCACGGGCACGGAACCACCGTTATACAGCTCATAAATCTGCAGAGGGCAGGAATGGGGAAATCTCCATACCAGCTCAGAGCTGCAATGCAGAGAGCCTGGGTTCCATGTCCACTGTGGGACAGGTTGAGCTCCACGATGTCACCTTTACAGTCCCAGAGCTCCCAAATACCTCTGATTTCCCCAATGGCTTGATCATCCAAGAAGGATGTAACTGTATTTTCAGGCTGTGACATTTTAGGATAATCTACAACCCTTATTTTATTTGCTCTCAACTTACCTTTGTCAAGGTATAAGGGGACACTAATGCTCGTGTCCCTAGTGTTGGAATTTACGGAAATGTCCATGCACGCACCATCCAGACCCTTCATCGCTTTCTAGGCTCTTGTTCTAATCACCCATGAGGCTGCCACTTTCCAAGTCTGCCATTAGAGGCAGTCCTGCTTGAAGGTAGATAAGGGAGCAGAGGAAGGTCTGAGGTCCCGAGACTAACTCCAAAGTTTGGGAATAACAGAATGTCCTGGAAGAAACCAGAGATCTTCTGGTTCAATCTTCCACTTTAGAGATGAGAAAATGGAAGCCAGAAGGAACAAAGACTTCACCTGGATTTAGGCCTGGCCCCCTCATCTTTCTCAGCACTGAATATGCTGACTAATTTCTCTAGCCTGGACCATCCTCTGAGCTCCAGACTTTGTATCCAACTTCCACTTGACAACCCCTCTTGGTTGTCTCATAGGCATCTCAAATTTGGCTAAAACCAAACTCTTCACTCTAAAACCTATTCCTACCCCCAGTTTATCTCCTCTCGGCAAAAGGTACTACATATTCCCAGGAGATCCAACTAGGAATCCACTACATCCTTAATCCCTCCCTTTCTCTTTCTTCCCAGATCCAATCCCCAGCAAGTCCCAATGATTCTGCCTCCAGAATGTAAATTACATCTGTTCACTTCTCTCTATTTCCACCGACCTTTTGCAGGTCCAAGCCACCATGTGTCATCATCTCAAAAATGACAGAGGAAGCTTGGCCACAGTTGTGGAGTTTGGTTGGAGGCATGACTGGGTCTTCTGGCTCTGGATCTGGGGGCATTTTCCATTGTCTATGTTCAGGGCCACAGGGGAGTGGTCTGGTCTCTCTGGAAAGCTCTCCGGGGGGCACATGAGTCTTTGCTTTCCTTTTCAAGAGTCTGGGCTTCTGCAGGCTTGGGAATGGCCAGCCCCAGGGCATTCTGCGAAGCCCACAGGGTAAAGGGTGGTATAGGGTAGTGTAGGGAAGTGAACAGACCTCGGGGCTGGGGGACCTCCTCTCAGGTCCAGAAGGTCCATTCCTTTGCCTCTAGGCTGAATGGCCAGAGACTCCTGCCCAGAAACACAAGGACTTCTAAGTGGGAAATTTCAGAGCTAAGAAATGTTTGGAAAAACACCATGTCCCCTTCTTGGAGATTTCCAATGCACATTTTCAGAGCAAAGGAAATTGATTCCCTCCAATTAATAAAGAAAGTTCTATAGCTTCATGAGGATTCACATTCCAGTTTTTCCCATTCCAGTGTCTGATTTTGGAGCAGTGATTTTCAAACAGTGGCTGAGACCGATTAGTGAGTAGGTCATGAAACCAATCGAGTGGGTCATGTCCAGCATTTTAAAAGCAGAAAAGAATAAAATAAAAAGGAAAACATCAGAGTGCTTTGCATGTAGTAGCGTACATATTGATTTGTGATACTTTTGTTTTGGTTGTATGTGTATGTAAGTACTGGGTTATTATCCCAAATACATTAGTGTGGTTCGCAGTCAAAGAAGTTTGCAGAGCCCTGTGCCAGGGGAAAGGCACTGAAGGCTGCACAGGGCTTAGCACCAGGCACAGGAAGCTGCAGCTTCTCGCCTCTGGTGTCTCCCAGTTGCTCAATCTCGGGGTTCAATCTGCAGCCCCACCTCCTGGGGTGAGGGCTGCTGAATGGCAGGGTCTTTGTCACCCCGTCAAGGGCAAGTGCAGACACAGGGAGATTGATCCTTAAGCCTCTTGGTGACCAGGACGATGTCGACCACTGACCTGCCTTGGGGGCAGTGTATCGCCGATGGGGACAGGGGTGAACTGGTGGCTAGTAGAGGTGAAGTGCACGTACTTCTGCTCCAGCTTCACTGTCACACCTATGAAATTCAGCTGAAAATAGAAAGCCCATGAGTAGCACCCCTTCCTGGGGGGAACTGAAGCACCTAGCAGAGAGATCTGGACCCCAGCTCTGTGGGGAGCTCGGTTCTCTGCTCCTCTCTTTGTTGTCCAGGACGGGACCAGGGTGCTAGGCCTCACCAGGATCTCCCGGCCGTGGGACACCTTGAAGAGCACTGGGAGACGATCAGTGCCGATGAACAGGTGGCTGGAAGAGAGGAGACAAGTCTGAGATGAGTTATGGAGCCGTGGTACAAGCCGGAGAACAAATGGTCAGGCATGCTTGTGGCTTTGAGCTGGCTAGCCTCTGGGAGCATGCGGAAAGCCCTTAGTTGAGATAGGGCAAGAGGTGAATTAAACCTCCCCTATAGGTGGGAAGCTGGGGTTCTCCCAGGGTGGTGGCCATTCAGGGAACCCTGGGGTTACACGGTGCAAGGCCAGTCTTCTCCAGGCACCAGGGGAAAGGAGGTCTCTGGGACCAGAAGGGCAGGCCAGGTGGTAGGGGGATCACCTGTATTTGAATTCCACTATCTGCTCCTGCCCAGGACTCAGGCTCCCGGCCTTGGGGCTGATGGAGAATATGCAATTGTCCTGCACGCGCATTTGGTGTAGCTCGGTGGCGTCAAACTCTGCTTGCTCTGCCCACAGTTCCAGGTCGATTTGCTGGTCACTTGGAAAGAGGAAGGCCCTGGGAGAGGGGCACAAAGCAGGGGGAGTGGAGCCCCTCAGTCAGAACAGAAAGGGGGGAGCTTGAGGCCCTGGGTGGGGCAGATGGAGCCCTCCTCCATGCCCCCCCCCCCCGACTTCATCCCCCCATTTGGCAAGCTGTCCTATGCATGGCTGAGCAAATGTGGCTGTCGTGGATTCTCATTCCATAATGGCCTCAAAGCCTGGGAACAGAGCAAGGCCACAGTGACTACAAGGGAAGTGGAGACCAGGACCCTCACAGTGGGTGCCAAGGATTGAGGGGGGTGCTTGTATATGTGGGTCACTTTGAGCTGGCCACTAACCCGGGAGGGGTTTCTATGACAAAGCCCTTAGGAAGAGCCATTTGAGGCATCTAGGAATGCCAGCAGCATCAACCAGGGGTCCCTGAGAGGGAGGTGTCCAGGCCAGCTTGGGCACAGGGCAGAGAACAGACACCCCAGCAGGGCCAGCACTCTGGAAACTGCAGCAAGACTTGGAGTAGAATTAATGCCCCTGAAATGCCTCACGCTGTAGTGAAGCAAATGCTGCCCTCCAAAAAGCTGACAACACAAGTGACACAGGGGTCCCAAGGTCGCAGTCGGAAAAGGATGGCCCTTCACTCTCAGAGAGATGGCACAGAACTGGCCTCCAAACGAGCAGAGGGTATGAACAGGGAGCAGCCAAAAGGGGAAAAGAAAACGGCCAACACATCGGAAAAGGCACGATCAGTCAGGGAAATGCAAGTGGGAACTCGCTCGGATCAGGTCAGAACCCTGAAAAAATCGCTACATCCAATGCCAGTGAGTTTAGAAAGAACAGACACCCTCAAACATGGGAAGGGAGAGAAGGACCTGCTGCCACTTTTGTAGGAATTTAGGCAGCATCTATTAGGATAAAAAATGTATATGCCCTTGGACTCAGAAATTCTATTTTGGGGGATCTGCAAGAATAAATGCAAGCATGTGTGCACACACACACACACACTCACGCAGACACAAGGATGTTTATCACAGCTTTGCTTGTAGTGGCAAAAAAAAAAAAAAGCACTGGGAACAACTAACGCCATCCAATAAAGGAGTGGTTTAATAACTTAAGGTCCATTCATAATAGAGAATATTATGTGACTATTAAAAAGAATGATTGAGATGTGTGTGTGTGTTGATCTGTATTGACCTAAAGGGAATGTGATTGGTATAATGCAGAGTGAAAATGTTATTGACAGAATGCTAAGCAGGAAGTAATAGGTATAGTATTGTGCCGTTACTGTCAGAAAAAATGAGGAGAAACAGGGTAACCCCGTGGCTGCGTCCATGTGTCTACATTGTGTGAGGGCTGAGAGTAAAGCGCACGCTGATCCCCC
Source organism: Equus quagga (assembly GCF_021613505.1). Lineage (NCBI taxonomy): Eukaryota > Metazoa > Chordata > Mammalia > Perissodactyla > Equidae > Equus > Equus quagga. Next base: position 50,613,330 of record NC_060283.1, on the reverse strand, counting down.
ATCACCACACCCAGCGGGCTTGGAGAGGGGCTGGCCATTTCTTACTTCTCTCCCATCACCCTTGTTTCATTGACTTGTTACAGGTAAATAAACTGCTTTTGTCGTTTTACCTGCGGATATGGATCAGTGGCAAAACTAGAGATCTTGCTCCTCTGGGGTCATCCAGGTAGTTTCAACCCCTCTGTGTCCTTTGTGGCCCTCAGTCAGTCTCCCTCCAAATACTCCCGACCCCCTTTCCTTTTCTGGCGCGGTCCCCCATCTGGGACTGTGGGACCCTCCCCCCGCCCCCCGCCCTGCCACCTCGTCCCTCTGCCTCAAGCTGCTAATCCATTTCCCTCCTCGCTCCCTGCACCCCAGACCAGAGTGACAGCTCTTGAAATAGATCATGTCTTTGCCCCCCATCCCGTCGATGCCTCAGGAAGAAGTCTACACTCTCAGAAGGAGGAGGAGTCTGAGGCCCTGCATGCCTTGGCCTTGGCCGGCCTCCCCAGCTGCATCCTAGACTCTTCTCTTTCCCGGATCAGCACTCCAGCCACGAAGGCCCTTTTCTCTTACCCACGTTCATGCCAGGCCCTCTGTCTGGAAGGCCCTTCGCAGCTTCTCTTTCTCTTTTCTCTAGGCTGCAGGTCTAGCTTAGTTGTAGCTTCCTCCAGGAAGCCTTTCTGGTATGCCCCCCACCATCCCTGGCAAGATGGAGTGAAGTGGCCTTGAGTGCTGCACACACTCTCACAGCAGACATCACCCGGCACCCTGGAGGGCAGGACCTGGGCTCCTCACCATTTCTACTCTGAGGACCAAGCCTGAGCTGGCACCTAGGAAGCCCCCAGTGAATGTTTAGCTAACGACTTAACGAGTGCATGAGGGAACAAATGCCATTACCCAGTATCGGTATCTGACGCTGTAAGGAATCTCTGCTGAAAGGCAAGACCCTACACTCCCTGGGCCAAGGGCGGAGGCTGAGGAGAAGGCTTGGAGGGGGTGGGGCAGCCCTATTTCCTCTGTTGGTCTCCCTCCCACTTGGGGCTCTCACTCCATCCTGCCTGCTGCCGTGCCTCCAGGCCAAGTCCACACTCCCCATTTCTTACTGGTTCTGGCAGGAATAAAACCTTCAGTCTGTTCTTTATGAGCTCAGCAGAGACCGGTTAGAATTTTCAAAAATAGCCTTCTAAGAAATGGAAAGGAAACACAACAACACATAAAGCCTAGGAGAGTCGGGCCTTCCAAGGAAGGTTGCCCGCGCTTGGCATCCTGGAGGCAGCACGGACGGCCTTCCTGAACCTCAGATGATCCCCGACGGACGGGCCGGCACAGCGGGCACTCTGCCTGGGCTTCCTCTTGCCTCCGTTTCCAGCAACCTGGACCCTCTCCATGGAGAGTGTGAGCTGGCTTGCTCCTACACAAACACACCCCCGCACAATCCACTAAAATACCCTGCTGCACGCCGGCATGCAGGCCAACGCGCCGTTCCTGCCCCCACCCCCGACCCCTGTAGGGCCTGGCTCCTGGCCACTCAAAGAGCCCAGTGAATGGTGGGTCCGGAGCTCAAGGCGGGCCCTGGCCTTCCCCACCGGCCGGCTGCCCTGCTTGCCAAGCTGCCTCAGTCATTCAGGGCCAGCACGTCTCAGACAGGAGCCACCTAAGGAGGCAGCTTTCCCAGCGCCCTCCACCACGGGGAGGGGTGGGACAATCCAGACAGTACCCCTGATGATGCAGCCTCCACCCCACCTCTCCCCCACCCCGGATACGCCAAGACTCTGCTCAGGCAGGAAGGTTCCTGAGATTACAGTTGCCCCCAGCTGCGTATTTTCACTCCCATCCACCCACTGCCATGCCCAGCCTGGGCCCCCAGCTCTCTCTCCCAGGCCTGACCCAGATGGGGACACATCTTTCTCACCTCCCTTTAGCCAAGTGAAGTTGGAAGTCATCAAAAAGAAGTCAACTAGGAAATCAAGGTGTGTAGTGGAGGTAGGGAGGAAGCACAAGAAAAAGCCCTGGCATGGAAATGAGATGCTTACTGGGCACAAGTTCGGGGCCCCAGTGGGAGGAAAGGGGAGCACAGGAAGGGCCAAGCGTGGCGGCCTCAGGTCTCCAGGCCGGGGCCCCATGTGACTGGAGAAGTGCTGCCTGCCCTACAGCCTCGACCCTTCCCACAGCCCCGTGCAGCTTCTTTCAGCCATGCCATCCTTCCTGACACGGGCTCAGTGGCAGCAAATCCCTGTCGTCCCTCACCAGAGACCCTCAACTCGCCCCCGTGCAGGCCCGGCCCCCACTGGACCGGGGCTCCGTCAGGGGTGCCCCAGCACCCAGCGTGGTGCCTGGTACGCAGCCGCAGTTTGAAGCCATCTTGCTGACTAGCTGGTGGAGGCTGGGGCTCTGGAGGTGGGCAAATCTGGATTTGAACCTGCCTCTGCGTGCTAATGGCTGAGGGGTCTTGGCTGAGTCCTCAGCCTCCCATTTAGGAAAGTCAGCAGAGGAGGATGTTTTACCATGTTAGGGTGAGGCTTGGAGGAGAAAGGGCTTGTAAACAGTGCCTGGCACGAGCAGATGCTCCGTGGCTGCTTCTCATTCAGGAAGCTACTAACATGACCGTGCCAGCCTCCATCAGGGTGATTCCACCACTGCTGAGGCTATTAACAGGTCTCAGCCAGTGACAGCTCTGGTGTCCAGCTAAGCGACCCCAGTCCCACCCAGGCCTCCACACTCCATCAATGGGGGGCCCATTCTTTCCAGACACCAGGCAGCCAGGCCTACCACCAGCAAGAGAAAGCCTCCAGCACCTGCCTCCCGGGCCCCCCGGCAGGCCCCTCCGGCTAGCCATACCAGTCCAGGGGCACCACTCCGCTGTTCTTCAGGGCCAGGAGCACCACAGAGGGTGGGGCCTCTATCGGGGCTGCCCCAAAATTGAAGGTGAGCTTCAGAGGGGTGAAGACGGGGGGGATCTGGTTTGTGCTGTGTGGAACAGAGAAACGGGCTCAGAGACAGGGATGGGGACAGGATGGGGCCCTCCCAGGGGTGGCTGGCTTGGTATTCATCTCCCTTCTGGCGGGAATTGGAGACTCTGGGCCTCAGGGGAGGGGCAGGCTGGCACTTCCCACCTCAAGCCAATCCCTGCCTTCTCGGGGCCCCTCCAGGGACTGGCAAGAATTTGAGGGGAGATAGGGAGCCACTTCTTGGACATGGCCTGATGCTGGATGTGTGGGCAGAAAGCTCCAAGAACATCTCCAGATAGGCCCGGTCGTCGCCCGGGCCCAGCTCACCTGTGCCGGGTGGGCACCTTGTAGGTGAGCTCCCAGGGCGTGGGGTCGCGCTCCAAGTAACTGTTGAGCGTGTCCAGGGAGAAAAGGCGCCATAGGTGCTTCCGGGTGATGCCCTCGGCGCTGCCCATGGAGCAGGCGTCCAGGACGGAGAGTAAGGGGTAAACAGCCGTCAGGAAGACGCGGCACAGCTCCTGCTTCTCCCCGACCTTGTTGTCTGGGGGAAAGGGATGTGCAAGAGGGGAGTGAGCTCACCTCCCAGCCCCCCTCGGAGCAAGGCGCACAGGCTGAGGGGCAGGACCCCTGGGCCACTTGCCCCGGGACCCTTGTTGGGAGCAGCAGGTGTCTCCCAGGCTCTGGGATGTTTCCAACAATAACCAACAGTAGCCGACCCCATCTGGTACTTTCTCCGTGCCAGGCCCTGTCCTGGGTTCTCCCCTACACCACTGTATTGAATGTTCTCTGTTATTTGTCTTCAGACTAGCAATTCTTACTAATAGCTTTACTGAGGTATAATCTATATACCATAAAATTAACCCTTTTAATGCATACAACTCAGCGGTTTTTCGTATATTCACAGAGTTGTGCAATCATCACCACTACCTAGTTTTAGAACATTTTCATTACCCCAAAAGGAACCGGTGCCAAGTAGCTGTCATTCCCCATCACCCCTCCCCCACCCCTGGCAACTACAAATCTACTTTCTGTCTCTGTGGATTTGCCTATTCTGGATGCGTCACATCAATGGAATCATACGCCATGTGGCTTTTTGGGACTGGCTTCTTTCGCCGGGTGTAACGTTCTCAAGGTTCATCCACGTGAGAGCATGTCTCAGTACTTCACTCCTTCTTCTTGCCTGTGCGCCGTTAATATCCCCATTTTACAGATGTGGAAACTGAGGCACAGGGAGGTTAAACAACGTACTTAGATTACATGGCTAATCAGCACTGGGGCCAGGGTCCAAGCCCAGGCAGTCTGGCTGGACTCCACACTCTCAGTCACTCTTCTGTGCCGCCCTGGATTCCTCCCAGCTGGCCTCGGGGGCGCTGGTAATGACTCCATTTTACAGAGGAGAAGGGTGAGGCCCAGGGTGTCTGAGGATTTGTCTAAGATCCCGCAGTAAATTAGCACAGCTCCAAGTTCTTCACATTGAGTCCTCGAGAGCTCAGGCACACACATACATGGACGCCCACAGACAGACGTGGGTAGTTAGAGGCACACACACCAGATACGCAAAGGCACACCCTGGCACACTTGCACTCATGCTGCCAGCGCTGCCTGGACCCTCAGCATCCTCCCACCTCAAGTCCTGCTCACACAGCCCTCCCCCTCTCCTCCCTGGCCCTGACTCTCCGTGACACATGGCCCAGGTACCTCTGTGGGAGAGGGGAGAGTAGCTGATGGTCCAGGAGTACTGGGACCGGTGTTTGGGACAGGCAGTCAGGCAGATGGTGTCCTGGGACCGGGGTGGCACGCTCCCCTCCATGCGGTCCAGCTGCAAAGCTGCTCAGGGATGACCCGGGTAGAGTCAAGGGCAGAGGAGGCCCTCAGTGAAAGCCAGAGCGGCCTGGCCTCTCCTCCTGCTCCTTCCCAGACACCCTCCCCTGGGCCAGAGAGCAGGCCCTGAGCCAGAAAATGGGGAGCAGAGTCCCTCCTCCCAGACCCAGACAGAGGGGACCTGTCTCTGTGTCACTGGCACCTGCTACGTCTTTTGCTTCACCCGTAGCCCCATTTACGGATGAGGAAGTTGAGGCTCAGAGAAGACAGTCACCCACCCAATGCCAAGCATCCAGAAAGCGGAAGCACCAAGTGCTCTGCCTGGCCCCAGACCATGCTATGGTCAACGAGTCTGAACCAGTGCCCCCCACGGCCCTCCTCCCCAGCCCCAGCCCCGGCCCTGGCCCAGGACTGTGTACCGAGGGGATCGTCGCCGACGACCTTGGGGCTGCCCTGCTCCAGGAAGAGGCGGTAGTAGAGGGTGCAGCTGCCCTCGTTCAGGAGCACCAGCAGCCTGGACTGCTTGCTGTTCACCAGCATGTTCCCGAAGTCCAGCTCCTTTTCTTTGGCCTGAGGGCCAGAATCAGCCAGCCTAGGCTGAGGGGCTCCCCCAGGACCATGCCGCCAGCTTTCCCACCCCTGGCCTCAGAGAATCCCCAGGAAGGGCAGGTGCAGAGGTGTGGAACGGAGGGCCAGAGGGCTCCCATCCCCTGCCCTCTTGGAGTCAGGCACCCTGGGGCCTTCCCTCCCACCTGTGCCCTGGCCCCGCCCCCACCCGCCAGGGCTCTCCCACTTACAGAGAGGCTGCTGGTGATGCCCATGCCCACCAGCCGGAGCATGTAGTGGGTGGTGGCAGGGGGCTTGGTGTTTGGGGGCAGGCCGGCTTCCCAGACCCACATCCCCACTTGGAACAGGTACTTGGTCTCCTCCAGAGGGCTGAAGGTCCACGTCAGCGTCTGGGGTCCCAGAGATTATCCCTGTATGGGAGTCTCTGGGAACCCCCCACCCGGGTTCCTGGCCATCTGAGGTCCCACTGCAGGATATCAAGCTATGGTGACTCTTTATGAGTGTCGGCGCTGTGCCAGGCACTGCACACATGTCACATATTATGTTATCTCCCTAAGCCCCTCAATCCTTTATCCCCACGAGGTAAGTGGTATTATTTTAGTGCCTCATTTTCTGATGAGAACCTGGACACTCAGAGAAGTGGGGTAACTTGCCCAAGGTCACACAGCTGGTGAGGGCCACCTGGTGGGAGCTCTCATGAACTGACTTCACATGAGGTCAGTTCAGATGAGGTGTGAACTCTCATGACTGACTCCAGAGTCTGTGTACTCTCTCACCTCACTGATTACTATCCCTGGGTTCTTACAGACACCATGTCTTGGTGGTTCTTGGCCCAAATTTGGCCTCTCCAGCTAGTTTATAAGGCCCTAGACCGTATAGGGGTGGGGGTCTCCTAGTTTGGGTCCCAGCCCATGCCCCCTCTAGGCTGCTGCTGGGACCTCTAGGAGTCCCCTTCCTTACTCCTTAATGATAGCCACCAATTTGGCCCCAAATCCAGCTGCTCCACACCACCTCCCAGCCGCCTCACAGCTGTGGGGACCGTGGATGGAGAGTGGACTCGCCTCTGGACACTGGCATCAGAAACCCTGTTCAAGTCCCAGCTCTGCGCCTCCTAATTTATAATCTTTATAAGCAGCATTTTCTTCTCTAAGTCTCAATTCTTCTTTGTAAACTGATGATGGTAACAATCGTACCTCCTCATAAGGAGGTGACTAGGATTGAATGGGAGGGTGCTCATAGTAAGCCTGGGCCCTGATAGGCAGGAGTAAGAGATGATGGCAATGGTGAGGATGGCGAGGATCCTTCCCTCCAGCCCTCAGAGCAGGGCAGGGCACTCACGAGGCTCTCGTTGGGCTGGATGAGCCCCCTGGCGGGCTGGACGGCCAGCATCTTTCGGTGCTGCTGGGAGACCCTCCACTCAAACTCCAGGGGCAGACGCGAGGGGTTGCGGAAGGTGAAAAGGCTGGTGGAGGAGCAGCCCACCCAGGTGGGCTTGAAGAAGACGCTTCTGCAGGTGTCCAGCTTCAGCTGCAGTGGCTCCTCTCGGCTCTGCATGCTCACCTCCTGGGGCCAGAGGAGAGAGGGCAGTGCACTGACCTCACCCCACAGCCCTGGCTCCCCTTGATGTCCAGGAAGCCACAGGTGGGCAGCTTTTCCCCTTGGAGAGGGCAGGAAAAGGCCCTCTGCCAGCTGGGGCCTGGGCAGCTTCTGTCAAAGGCAGAGTAAGGAATGACTGACCCAGAAGATGGCTCTTGAAAAGAACTCAGGGACTGAGAGAAGATGTACAGACTACTTTGGGGCCCTGGCCTGGCTCCAAACACCCTCTACAACCTGCAGATGCCAGTCTTTTGTTACCCTCACTCCTTCCTTGGGACCTCTGCACCCCTCTTCCAGTCCCAGATTCCCTGAAGTGGATGGGCAGGGCCCTGAGGGAGAGCTATTCACAAATGTGGCCAAGGGGTCTTTTCCCCGCTCTGCCACTTCCCGAAAGAGAAGCAGCCCTTGGTCACTGTAGGGCAGCTTCAGAGGCCAACCCCAGAACGTGGCTTTGAAAAGGAAAGCACCAGACTGTGTCCCACTCCCAAGGACCCTGGCTCCTACCTTGAGATACTGGGGGCAAAAATTGAACTGCAAGTAGAATATATGCTGCTTCCAGGCGTTTCCTTTGGGGTAGGTGCAGACGAGGAAGATCTGGTGGGCCCCGGGGGCCACAAGGCCCGAGCTGGGCCGAAGGAAGATGTCTGAGCTGCTTTTGGGGGCCAGGTTGAAGGTCAGCAACATGGAACCTCTGTTGATCAGGAGCAGGCTGCGGTAGGAGGGTTCGCTGGCTGACACTGCAGGAAATAGCTGGGGTACAAGAGAAGAGGGACTCATGCTCAGATCTACACCCCACCCCCAACACACACTCAGGGAAGTCTATGTGGGCTTGGGTGGGGCCGTCTGCAAGGAGATCCAAGATGCCTCCGCGCATCCCAGCCAAGGCCCTGGGAGCAGGGAAAGATGGGAGGCCAAAGCCTGGCACCAAAAGATGCTTCTGTCGTCCAGAGACCTCCAGACAGCGAGACGAGGTGGCCCCAGGAAGTGGCCCCTGGAAAGTCAGCCTTCTGAGACCCTTCTCAAGGATAAGTAGAAGTTCTGTCATTTTAGGGTGCCCTCAAATCATCCTTGGGAGAACCCGCTTTCAGAGATCTTGGTCCAGAAGCTCTGGGGTAAGCAGCTCCTTCTAGATGATTCTCATGCAGGTAGCTTAGGGGAACCCCACTTTGAGAAAGAGAAAGCCCCACAATCCCAGCTTCCAAATGCTCCTTAAGCATCTAGGATGTGGCCAGTACCAGGCTAACAGCCGGGCAGACTATGAAACTCCGGGCCTGAAATCGCTGACCAGGGCGCCCCACCCATCCAGCACGTGCACTGTGTGAGGCGGCGGGGTAGCGACACGGGCCCAGAATGGGCTGGACCGCAGGAGAGGCCACAAACCACTGGGAGGAACTGGCCAAGGGAAAGGCACAGGGGATCGGCGAGGGGAACCCTAGGCGGTCAGGAAGGGCTTCGGGAAAGGGTGCCCCTGAGCTGAACCTCGTGGGCGGAGTAGGTTTAGGGCTGGAGGGCAGAAGTGCAGCTAGTGGGGGGAGCAAGATCACCCCCAAGCACACTGTCCAAAAGTGGCACATCCCCAGGAACACGAGCTAAAGGGGTAGTAAAGACGGATGAAAAGCTTGACAGTGGTACCGGAAGCTGGGAAGAGGCACCAAGGGAGAAACCAGAATTGGAACTTGGCCTTCTGGCTCCAGGATCAGAGCTTTAAGCCCTAGGTCATCCTGCTGCTCAGGTCAGACAGGGCCACCAGGAGCCCTCCAGAGAAGCCTGGGAATTACGACTCCCTGAGGAAGGGGCTAAACCAAGGGGCTGGCTCCCTGACCCCCAAGGCCTGGCTGGTCCCCCAGGACAGGGGCTCATGGCATGCGTGGCCACATCCCTAGGCCTGGTCTAGAACTTGGGGCCCGGCAGGCGCCCAGTAAACAGGACAAATGAAGGAACTGGAGAGTTTTAAACCTCAGTGTGAGAGGATGGAGAGTATTTCAGACGGAGCAAGGAGCAGCCAGAGTCCTACACTGGCCCAGAGGCCCGGGGCTGGTGGTGGGGAGACTGGGACCGCCGGGGAGGGTGCTGGGATGTGTTTCTGAGGCCATCAGAGAGGGGAGAGGGATCTGCAGCCCAGGAAGAAGCCAGGCTCCCCTGTCTCACCTCCCACTGCTGCTGGGGCCACACTCACCTTGGGGGCGTCCAGGGAACACTGGGGGATGTGGTGCTCCAAGGCGGTGCAGTAGCTGTGGCCTCGAGCCCGGAGTGTCAGGCACCAGGACGGGCACACGGTGCAGTCCTCTTCGATATTATTGTAGCTTTGCAGGACCTGCAGGGGGGCCAGACCCATGGATGAGTTCAGGGTCCTGTGTCCGACCGCATGGGGCCTCCCAGCTTGCCCCCCTGTACTGCAGGAGTCCTGCACTGGGCACAGAGGGGAGGGGCTCCCTGGGAAGACGATGTGGAGAACAAGTCATCACAGCCCAACACTGAGCTCCCGGCAAACACACTCCCTAATCCTCACGACAGCTAGGACGAGGCTGGGGCTGGGCTGTGAAAGCCACATTCATCCAGCAGGAATGCGCCTGGAGAAGCGCTGGCCAATAGAAACAGAAGGCGAGCCACAAGTGCAAGCCGCAGACGTAAATTTTAAATGTTCCCGTAGCCACATTAACAAAGGGAAACATGTGAAATTAATTTCAATAATACATTTTATTTAACCCATTAGATCCAAAATCTCATCATTTCAACATCTAATCAATATATACATGATGCATGGATATTTACATGCTTTTCGTGCGTAGTCGTGGAAATCCAGTGTCACTTAGGTTCACAGCACATCTCAGTTTGGATTAGCCAGACTTCACGTGCTCACAAGCCACATGTGGCTGGTGGCCGCCTTATGGACAGCACAGGGCTAGAGCCTGTAGCCTGAAAATCTGAGGGGCTGAGCCTCAGCCAGGTCAGGGGTCCACAGCCTTATTCCCACAAACCTTCACATTCCGCTACTGCCGAGGTATTGGAATGCAGGCAATGAAAGACTCAGCTTTGGAAAGACTTCTCAAAAGCTTGGATGTGACCCCAAGTTTATAGACGAAAAGACCAGGGCTCAGAGACCTTAAGGGACTTGCCCTAGGTCACACAGCTGGTGAAGGGCTCTGATCTTGACTACACCGCTCTACTCCTCTCGGCCCCAGGACCCCGGCCACTGGGAAAGAACGGCAGGGTGGGCAGAGCCGAGAAGGGAGAGAAGGAGGAGGACTGACAGATGAGGAGGGAGTGACTTGTGTCTGCGACTATGAGGCTGGGCTGGAGACAGCATGTGCTTGAGCTCCCTGGCCACAGGAAGTTGTACCAGAAGCCCTTCCCCACACATGTTTAATTATCGGCGCTCCTGACTCTGTCCCCCGGGCTCTGGATCCTACCCATGGCTCTAAAAGAGCGACCACTTTCTACTGCAAGGACTAAGAAAAGCCAGGAATCCCCCTAGCCAGGAGCCCCAGGGAGCTACTCCCTGTGCACCAAATTTTCCCAAAAGGCTTGACCCCATCTGAGTCCTCCCTCTGAAGGGTGTGGGAGGCCACATATGAATGAGACATAATCAGACAGGCCAAGAATTGCCTTAGCCAAAGCAGGCCATGAGCCTGGGAGAAGGCAAACCAGTAAGGCTGCTGTCTAGCCAAGGAGAAGAGCCTGGCAGAGGAGGCATCCAACTGCAGCCATCTGCCACCCCCTCCAACCCCACCCTGCCATTCAGGCTCCAGGGCAGGGACCCCACCTTCCCCCATCTCGTTTGCCTGCACACACCTTATAGACAGCGAAGGCTTCTAGCTCCACGGCGTAGAGGGTGTTGGGGTAAGGTGGCTGGAAGTGCAGGCGCATGGCCGTGGACTTGAGCGGGGGCACATCACAGGTGTTTGGGGTCACCCAGAAGGGGCAGTCAGATCTGTGCGTCCAGACCACGGTGATCTTGCCTTTGGTGTGGTTCACCAGGCACAGGGGGACAGGGCTGGGGTCCTTGGGCCCGGGACAGGCACCAAAATCCACCTCAATAGGCTCTATGCTGACGGGCGGGGGGAAGATGGCCATGTCGTTGGTGCCGTCGAAGAAGTACTCAGTCATGGGGGGGATAAAGGGATACTGCAGGGCTGGCATGTCCTCCAGGTCCTGTGTGGGAGAGACCAATTGCTATTCCCCCTGACGCTGCCCTTTATCTGTGCGCTCCCTTCTGGAAAAGGCTACAGGTCACTCCAACTACTAATGGAGGCACAGGACTGCCCAAGAATTGCTAGAGAAGAAAGCATGCACGTGAGGAGGGTCGCCCTCCCCCGGGGGCCCAGAGAGGTCACCATACCTCAGTGGGAATCATGAGGGCCCCGTTCCTATCTTGCTCCAGCTTCTTCTCCCTCAGCATGATGCCCAGGATGTCAGGAGGGTAGAGGGTCAGCCCTCGCACCAGGTGTGTGCGATACCAACTGAGGTGCTGAGGCCTGAGGATGGCCGGCTTGGTGCTGTCTGAGTGGCAGGTCCCGATCAGGTCCAGGAACAGCGGGTCCTGTGATATTTGTTCGTGTGGGGCTAGATTTTAGCCTCCGCTTACCACCTTGGCCAGGCACCAGCTGGTCGGGGCACCATTTGTATCACCTTGCCCAGGGCCCTGGGTTGGGGTCCTCACTGCCCTGCACATGCTGTGTGGGGTGAGATCCAATCCTCCCTGTTCCTGGCCCAGCAGCAGCAGAAAAGTCCCTGGCCTGGCAGCAGTCAGGCAAGATGGACATATCTACCTGGCTCAGAGAGGGTTTCATGTGCCCTGGCCGTGCTCTGGCTCCAAAAGCCGGGCTGGGGCCCTGGAGGCGACGACCCAAGCAGACAGCCCCAGAAGTTCCAGAATATAAAGGAGTGAGCACCAACCCTTGTCTTTATCATTAGGCCTCAGATGGGCCCCTCCAGCTCCCAGGGGAGCCCCTCCTCCCCTCTCCCCCACCACTTACTTGGTGGTGGATGAGACAGGCCACCCGCCGGAAGTAGATGATGGGGTGAGCGGGCTGGAAGGCACAGTGCAGGGTCATGCGGGCCTTGCCCACCAGGGTCCCAAAAGTAGGTCTGATGCTGAAGATGCTCTCCTGGCAGTCAATGGCGAACTGGAAGTGGGCCGTGCAGTCCGACTTGTTCTCAATCCACAGGGACTGCTCCGAGCGCTCCCTGAGGTTGACCCAGCTGAAGTTGACGCAGTAGTGCTGCAGAGACACGGCAGGACCTGGGCATAGGGGATGGGGTCCCTGTGAGTGGGCCCTGCTACCTTGGTGGGGCTGGGGCACCAGCCTCCTCAAGGATGTCTCAGAAAGGGTCCCACTCATTGGAGGTGGTGCTGCCTAGAGACAGGAGGCCAGGCTGGAAAGGCCAAGAGCCCCAGTAGCCTGAGCAGAGCTCCAGCACCACGAAGAGGTGAGGGCAACACTATCTCCAGGTGTCCATGACTGATTCCTCACTGAGCCCACCAGGGGGCAGCAGACACCCAGGCTGAAGGGCAAGGAGGCATCGGCTCCTAGGAGCAGATAAGGAGCACTTCCCACCCTAAGTGTGGGCTGCTCCTGTCCCCACGGGGACTGCTGTGTCCCGGGGTTGCCAGTACCTCTACAGAAACCAACGACTTTGAGCAGGGTTTGGGAGGCACAGCCAGAGGGCATGATGAACAAGTAGTCCATAGTTCTGACGTCCAAGGTCTCAGGGTGGAAGAACACCGACACGCATTTCTTCTCTCCTGGGGGCACGATGCCATGGGCCGTGGGGCACGAGAAGGCCTGGTCTTTGGCCAGCATGTCTGGGGCCATTTCGATCCTGAAGGGGGTGCTCACCTGTGGGGCCAGGTCGGGGCAGGAAGGGTCTGTCACAGGGTAAGGCAGTTTGTCATTACCAAGGTGTTCAGCTGAGGGAGTGAGGGCAGCTGGTGTCCAGCCTGCACCCTACTTGTCAGCTTTGAGCGTGGGGCAAAGCCACCTCCAACAGGAGAAAGTAAGGGGCCAAGCTGTGTGCCCTGCACTGGGACCACCCAGATGGGGCACCGTTTTCTTTTCCCAAAGGTACCGTAAAGGCTGGCTGGGGTTCTGGAGTCAGGACAACCTTAGGGCTGCTCCTGGGGTTGCTCTGTGGGGTCAAAGGATACCCCAGCCCAGCTTCTAGCTGAGGGACAGGGGCACATCTGTTGACACGTGTGTGCATCATCAGACATAGGTTATGGGAGGCATGGGGCCAGAGGTATGGAGAGAAAGGGGACATGCTGTAAAGGGGGTGAGTTTTCAGACCACCCAGCCCTGTGGTCCTTGAGTCCTGCCCCCTACGCCCCCCACATCCACAGGATGCATACCACTGATGGGTTATACAGCTTGATCTGCCTCTCAGCGGTGCAGCCCACAGCAACGGAGCCAAAATGCAGCACCTTCTGGAAGCCCTCAACATCCTGGTCTTCCGGTCGCTTCTGCTTTATGCTCACTAGTAGTTGGGCGCATTTGGCTGTGGCAGAGATGGGGGCTCTTGGGGAGAAACCCACTAAGGCCTCTGTGACCCCAGCTGAACAGCCCCTTGAAGAAGGCAGGTGTCCCCAAGGAAACACAGGTCTGTGACACCAAAGAGGGCAAAGAAAAAGCCAAGCCTGCAGGGCTGGAGGGAGGGTGGGAGGCTGGTGGAGGTCCCACGGGTGCCAGGGCGGGAGGTGGGGAAGGGGGCACACTGAGGCTTTGAGACCCAGGGAGGTGCGGCAGGTGGGCTCTGGGGACAGGTGAGAGGTCGGGCCTCACCCACAGCCTGTAGCTGGATGCTGCTCTTCTGCTTGCTGCCCTCCCCGTACCAGCACGTGGCTTCAACTTCATAGATGATAGCCATAAGGGGCTGAATGGTCACCTTGATCTGGGAGGCCTGGCCTGGCTCCAGCAGCCCCATGGCGGGCAGCATCTGGAACGGGCTGGGGACCTCCCAGGTGAAGAAAGTGGGCAGGTCCCTGCATGGTGGTGGAGGTCAGAACTATGGGGCTCATTCTGACCACTGCCCCTGCTTTAGAAAGACTGAGATGCTGGGCAGCTCCCTCTCCTCCCCCATCATCTTCCCCCACCAGACGTGCCAGTCTCTCCTGCTCCCAGGATCCCTCCTCATGGTTCCTGCTGTCCCCACCTCTAAGCCTCAGCCACTCCCCTCACCCCACATTGTCCAGGCAGAACCAGGCCTCGGCTGTGTCCCCCACAGCACACATGGGCAACTGCAGAGACGGTGGGCAGATCAGATTGTGGCAAGGCAAGGTGGCTCTCAGGTCCACACAGAACATCCCCTCTGCTTTCTCAAACCACAGCTGGTCCATGTACTCCTTCTGCAGTACAGGGGGCCGGGGGGCAGAGGCAGTTGCTGATCAGTGGTACCTGGGTGGTACTCAGAGACCACATACCCCACCCCAGCCCTTGGCCATCCCCCCAACATAACCACTGAGGGGTGGGCTGGGCCGTGGCCTTCCATCTTGGTCTCTGAGGAGCGGGCAGGTTACCGGTGCTCCAACACTGTCTTGGTCTCAGAGATATGGGGCCTCTTTTGCGAGGAACAAAGTATTTGGGGGAATGTTTTGAGAGTAGAGAGAGGCCAAAGAACCTAGGGCTTTCTGATGGCCAATTCAGTTGCACAGCCATTACCCCCCAACATCCAACTGGGAACCACTCCAAGTCTAGTGACTTTAGGATCTGAGCCCCTCCAAGGCTTCCCAAGCTGGCGTTTTTGCTCCAGCTGGCAGGACGTGTGTGTGGGGAGCTCCTTGCTGCTCTGCCCTGCCTCCTGTTCCAAGGTCACTGTGCCTGTGTCCCTCCCTACCCTCTGCTCGCCATGGCGGACCTCACCTCCTCCAGAGGCCGGAAGATGATGGGGAGCGTGAGGGTTATGCCCGGGCTCAGGAAGATGGGCTGAGGGATGACCGTGAAGAAGAACTTGGTCTTGGGGGGCCTGCAGGAGAGAGGGCATAAGCAGTTCAGAATCGGGGCTCAGAAAATGGAATGGGGAGAAAGATTAGGGAAGAACCAGAAAGCTGAGAGGGCTGAGTTCTTGGGACCGTGGAGGGGGAAACATGGAGCTTCTGTCACGGGAGGACCTGTCTCCCTCATCCTATAACTTTTCTCACAGACCTTCACTCCAGGATGGCAGAACACTGAACTAAAAGGCGCAGGGGTGAGGAAGCAGCACTGGTACCTCTGGTGCATGTGGGGGTTGATGGGGATGGGAATGGGGAAGGCGGCCCTGATGTAACCTAATGCCTGAGAGCTTAGCTGGGGGAAACCAAGGCTGAGAACAGAGGTGCTGGGGCTGCCTTTCCAAGCAGAGACCTCGGCAGAGCTGCAGAGCTCCAGGGTGGGTCAAAACTACAGATCCTTCAGACTTCAAATATATTAATAAGACCATATTGCCGACAACTCTATACCAATAAATGTTAAAGTTCAGATGAAATAAACACGTTCCTAGAAAAAATAAAACTTTCCAAAACTGACTCAAGAATTATACAATAAATTTTATGGCCTCCCCACCTAAAATCATCAAAGAAATAGAATAAGTAGTCAAAAATCTTCCCCCCCGGCACCCGCCGCCAAAAAAAACCCACTAGGCCAGGTGGCTTCACAGCAAGTCCTACCAAGAATGTGATAAAAAATAATTCCAGCATTATCTTCCCGACAATAAAAAATGAGGAACCACTCCCCAACATATTCTGTGTGAATCCATCATAATGTTGTTACCAAATCCTGACAGAGGCAGAAGAAGAAACAAAAATTACAGGCCAATCTCGCCCATAAGCGAAATATTGGCTAAAAGAATTTAGCAATATATAGAAATAATGTTCAATCATGCCCAAGTTGGGCTTATTCTAGGAATATACAGTTAGTTTAACATAGAAAATCAATTAACACGATCCACCACATCAAAAAATTGAGAGAAAAAGTCAAATGATCATCTCAATAAAGAAAAATATTAGATAAACTTCAACACATGTTTATGAGAAAACCTCCCAGCAACCTAGGAATAGAAGGGAATTTCTTTAACCTGATAAAGTCTAAAAAGACAAAACGGAACAAAACAACTACAGGAAACACCCAAATTAATGGTGAAATGTTGGAATCTTCCACTTTGAGATCATGAACAAAACAAGGATGGTTTCTATAACCACTTCTGTTCAACGGCAAGCAAAGACCAAGAGAGAAAAGGCATAAGATTGGAAAGAAAGAAAGAAAAATGCCATTTCCATATAAAATATGAGTGTGCACACAGAAAAAAAGGATTGACAACAAATTATTAGAATTAATGTGAGGATTTATCAAGGTTGCTGGACATGACAAGGCTCTGTACAAAACATCCATTTAAAAAATGACTTTCTAAAAATCTAGGAACACGCAGAAAATGAAACAACTGTAAAAGATATTGTATACAACATCGCCAAAAATATAAATGCTTGGGAATAAAGCTAACTAAAGATGTGCGAGAGATCTACGAAGAAAATTTTCCACTTTACTGAGAGAGACATGAAGAAATGTAAATACATATAAACATATATCATGTTCACGAATTGAAAGACTGTTTGTAATGATGTCAATTTTCCCTAAATTGATCTATAGGTTCAATTAAATCCCAGTCAAAATCTGAAAAAGTTTTTTATGTGTAAGCTGATTTGAAGATTTGTATGCAAGTTCAAAGGGCCAAGACGATCCTGAATAAGAGTGAAGTTGGGGGACTTATACTACCAGGGATCAAGATTTACTATAAGCTCTAATAATTAATTCAGGATGATATTAGCTCAGGGAGAGATAAGTAGATCAAGAGAAGAAAACAGAGAGCTCAGAAATGGCCCCAAACATATATGGACACTTGACATACATCAGTGGTGGGGAGATCACCAGGGAAAGCATGAAGTTTTCAATAAATGGTGTTGGGACAATTAGACATTAGGTTGAGGAAAAAATGTCATTGGATCCTTACTTCAAACCATTCATAAAAATCAATTCCACATAGACAAAAAACAAATATGAAAGGAAAATTATAAAGTTTTTAGAAGAAACTACAGAAGAATATCTTCATGACTCAGGGGAGGGGTAGAGAAGGACTTCTTAAGCAAGACACGAGAAATTTTTGACCACAAAAGAAAAAGATCAATACATTTGATTCCTTTGAAATTAAGAAATTCTTTTCCAAAAGACCTATCAAGAGAAGAAAGACAAGCTACAGGGTGGGAGAAGATATTTACAACACATAACTGACATGGATTAGTATCCACAATAAGAACCTCTACTTAAAAAAAAAAAGGTAATCTAGCAGAAAAATGGGGACAGATTTGAGCAGGAATTTCAAAACGAAATGATCAATAACATGAAAAGACATCCAACTGTATTAGTAATCAGGGAAATGCAAATTAAAACCACAACAAATTATCATTATTGGCAAAAATTTTAAATCTTGTATGGGAATGCATACATGGCTGGTGGGAATGTAAATGGATACAAGTATTTTGGAAAATACTTTGGCTTTATCTACACTAAGCAAACATGCACATGTTCTAAGTCACAGCAATTCTACTCCTGTGTATCAACCCTGGAAAAACTCTTGTACCTGCACAATGGGAGATGCATACAGGATGGTTGATAACAGTCCCAAACTGGAAACAACCCAAACATCCCTCAACAGAAGAATGAATGAGTACATTATAATACAAGCATATGTTGGAATATTATACTGCAGTGAAAAAGGATGAACTATAGCTGCATATGGATGAGTCTTACAAACATAATTGAGCAAAATAAAAGAATGACAAACGTATACCATATTATTCCACTTACATAAAGTTCGCAAGAAGGTAAAATTAAACTATGTCATTTAGAGGTGCTAACATAGGTGGTCAATCCAATTGAGAAAAGCAAGGACATCATTATCATGAAAGTCAGGATAGTAGTGACCTTTATGGGTAGGGAAGGTGTTCCAATAGGGGTGGGGCACATAACAGGAGAAGGTGAGCTTCAGACATTCTAATTTTTCCATTATTTAATCTGGTCACATGGGTTCCACTTTCAATAATTATCCAAAGCATACATGTCTTATACACTCTTCTGGTTTTATACGCCATTTTAAAAGTCTTTTTTTTTTTTTTTAAAGAGTGCCTGCTTTGGGGGCTCAAGGGCTCAGGGGCTGGGTCTCTCACCCTTCATACTGGTACCTGTACTTCATCTTCTGGATTTGCAAGGATAGATTTTTCAGAACCAGGTTCTTGGTGATCTCCTTCCCAAGCTCCCAGCCTTTCCACTGCAGCTCCTCAGCCACCTCAATGCCCCAGACGACCCTCTTCCTCACTTTGTCCTGCTTCTTTGGGAAACATATCTGAGTGTCCATGTCACTGGTGGGCTGCTCAGTTGGCAGGGAGAAGGGGGAGAAGAAAGAACGCATTAGCGAGGGGACAAAGGTCTCCCCACCTCCAGAAAGTAAGGAATTACACCACCCATCGCCCCTGGGGGACGGCCTGGAGAGAGAAGGTGAGGAGCAGGCAGGCTCTGGAGTTGGACATTACCTCTTCCAAAAACCATTCACTGGAATGGTTTTCCAACTAAATTTCCTGCGACCCTGCCCCTGAAGCCTTCCCTGGGCCACCCCATCTGGCCATTCCATCTGGCACACTTAGCAATCTTAGCCGGCCTGCACTGCTCCTCAGTGCACCCTCAGGGACCACTCCCCTCAGGGGCTGCCTCCTCCTCCTTTTCCTCTTTGTCCTATCCCTTCATTACATAACACCCCCCAGCTGGGGCACTCTATCCCAGGTACTTTTCCAGATACATGGATACGCCGCCATTTGGTCTCCCATCCCTCATCTGGCTGGTGGAGCAGAGGAAGGAGCCAATTCACCTACAACCAACCCCACCCCATGCCCTGACTTTGGGGCCATTCTAGGCACTGCTCCTGATGATGCTGGAAGTGCAATGTACCAATGCTTCCCGGCTATAATGGAACATCCTTTTGTGGGCTGATCCCTAACTGTTCTCTATCTGAGGAGAGGGGGTGGATGGAGATCCCTGGGGCAGCAAGGTGAACACAGGAGTAGGAACCAGGTGGCTCTTCCTACCACAGTCATTGCTGTGAATGCTCAACTCACTGCCATTTTATTTTATTTTTGACCAAGTATTGCTTTTATATTGTTACATAACATAAGGCCATATTCAGCTGTTCAACAAATATTTGTGGACTACCTATTATGTGCCAGACACCGTGCTAGGTGCCAGGACTACAATAGTGAACAAGGCTGACAAATCCCTTCTCCCTCTGAGCTCACACTCTCAGTTTCAATATTTACAGTGTCAGATGGCCAACACAGTATTTGATTTGCTTATGGAGAAAGGGTGACATGGGTGAGCCAGGTAATTTATTATAAATATCAGTTGGTGCATCAGTCAGGTCCAACCAGGAAAACAGAAGCCATTCTGGGTTTTCAACAAGGAATTTAATGCACAACCAGGGGAGAGTGAAGTAACCCCAAACTTAGAAACATCAAATAGCTGCCACCACATCTAGGTTAGGGGAGATGAGGGTTCTCAGAGCCCAGAGGCCTGTCTGGTGGAGATTGGAGGCACCGGGAGATGCAGCTGCTGACAGAAACACTGTCAAAAGCAAAGAAGGAGACAGAAAAATACACCGGCTCCTCCCTTCCTCCCACCTTCCAATCTCCTGCCAGCTGACAGCAGAGCAGGGAAGGGCCGTGCGTGAATCTGAGAGCAAAGAGGCCCGAAATGGCACGGATGGAAGGGTGAGACGGTCCACAGGGAGGCGAATGCAACCACCCTCGCCTCTAAGGAGACATGAGCATCTTCACACAACACAGACACGCGCTGCACCAAACACAAAGTCGTACCCCACAATCACACCCCAGACAGTCAGGCCCCCCCCCCCCCCCGCAAGCCCTGCAGAGCCACTGAGAGAGAACCCCCAGGGCTGCAAAAAGGAAGCAACATCCATGCATTGGTCAAACATAAAGTCCTAGTGGTCAAGGTCAGAAGAGCTTCTGAAGGAAGAGAGAACTCCCGGCCACTCCATTAGTCTCCGACTCACACCGCCCTTGAGTTCTCCTCCCACCTCGGTCACCACCACTGCTACCACCGCTCTGGTCAGCTTGGTGCTCTATCTATGCAGGGTTTAGTGCTGGGGTGTAGACAGGAGAGTCCGGTCCTCTCAGATTTCTACCCACCTGCCCTGCCACCCACCCCTCACCCTGACCCTGCTGCACCCTGCTCCACCACCCTGAACACATCCTCACCCGGACACTGACGGTGCTGCTGCAGGCACTCATGGCCACACTGCTGCCAACAATGGTAGGAACGGCTATCGTGCTGGTACTTTGGCATGATCCAGAGTTCATGGTATAGTCCCCGCTGCCCCTAGTCCTCTTGAGGGGGCTTGGGGCTGCCTGGAAGAGCATCGGGCACCTGGAACACAACTCCAAGGGGAGTACTCCTCTGGCTACCAGGAGTTCCTGCCAGTTTGGAGCTGGGAAGAGACCAGAGGGGAGACAGGAGGGACATGAAGAAGAGAGGCTGATGGAGTAGACTCTCCATGGCCATCATTATCACGGAGGAGTGCCTGCTTCGGAGTTCTGGCAACAGGTATGAGGTGGCACCATGAGGAACAAGCCTGGATACAAGATCCACGGCTTTGCTCAGGAGCCTAGAGACTCAGCATTCAGGAAAGGCACTTAGAGGAGGGACTTGGGGACAAGGCCCATGCGGCCAGGCCCTCCACAGCCACACTTGGCATTTCTCACCAGGCCCCCAGTGAGTGCTACTGAAGCATATGCATTACCTCTATCTGGCTTTTACTCTCTATTTGTTTCCTCTGAACGTGTCTTGCCTCCTGTGAGAAGAAGAATAAGGGGCGAAGAAGAGGCAAATGAGACTGGAGGGCTCTTAGTCTTCTGGGTTTCCTCTAACTGTATGCAATGTATAGTTGAGGTTTAAAGGAAACATTCACTGAAATAATGACTCAATCCAAGAACAAATGAATCACCCTCTAAAGCAGAGGGATCCGTGGATGGACTGCAGCTGAAAATCATATGCAAATATACATGCAAATGTTATAGGCAAATTATATGCAAAATGTCATGTGTATGGATACGTACTCTTTTCCAGGGAGAGCATCCACAGCTTTCACCAAATGCTCAAAAGGGTGCCTGGCCCTGCCCTAGGGGGACACACCAATGTCCCAAACTGACTCTGGCTCCATCTCCTCAAATCCTCTCTTCCTTTAGCAGACACCCAGGGGTGGCTACCATATTGGACAGCATCAATACCTTTTTGAACATACGTATATTTTTCAGACTACTCAGTACCCTTCTCCACCGAATAACAATCTCAAAAATAAGTAACTTCTACTGACGTTTACCGCGAACTTATCATGGGCCAGGCAGTGTTGTAAGGCCTTCACATGTATTTTAGTCCTTACAGCAGTTTAGGATTAGATGCGAATTGCCTTTTATTTGGCTTAAAATGAACTCTTTTCAAATTTTGGAGTCAGTGCCTTATTATAACACATTATGCTTTAGCAAACAATTTTATGGTCACTCGTTAGAAATTTACACATGTCCACCACGCACTCTCCCGTCCCTTCCCCACATCCATCTAGAGCAAAAGATTCTGTTGATTCCGTTTTTCCTAATTGGCAACATCTCCAAGGCTTCTGAAGGGGACTATCTTAGATCCACTCATTCAGTAATTCATTCATTCACAAACAATTTCCTGAGTTCCTGTTAGGCACCGGACAAGACAGACAAGGCCCCTACCTTCAACTGTGAAGTGTACGTTCAGGTGGAATCAAATAAATGCAAGCTGGGGAGACAGGGAGGAGGGTCCCATTACTTGTCTGTTACTGATTGGCTCTGGAGTCCTGCCCGTGACCTCAGGGGATTCTACATACAGCCCCTGCCCCAGGGCCCTGAAACAGTCTCCCATCAACATGTGAAACGTCCCGGCGAGTGCATAGAAGAGATGAGAGATGATGGGGTAGAAAGCTGGTCCAGATTAGGTCTTAGGGCTCAGGGGAGGGAACGCTGACCCCGGAGCAAGGGAAGCTGGCTTCCAGCAGCTGCTCAGATTTGTTTGAGATGGGCACGTCTCTCTAAAACGCTGAGCCTCAGGCCCTTTGCCTGTGAAATGAGAGTTACCCTGCCTATTTCACCAAGCTGAGGTGAAGATCGGTTGAAATAAGGGACTTGAAAAAGCCCTAGACAAACCTATGTTACTATAATTACCAATCATACCTCCCACACCAGCCTGCACTACTCTTCCAAAAGACACCCCCTTCTGGAATTATCGTGAAGACACCGGGCAAGGAACTGGTGCTTTTTAATCCAATTTTCTAATCTCGAGGACTTGAGAAAAAATATTTCATCAGCATCCTTTACTTGCCTAATTTCCAACCTAAAACTTCCCAAGATGACCATGGAAAAAGTGGCAGGTCCTCGTGGAAAGTCGAGGGAGGAAGAAATAGGTAAAATGAAGAGAAAAAATAGACTTAGAGCGGTTTCTCCTTTCTCTTCAGAATCGCCGGTATGATTGATCTCGCCCAAGTCTCAGTCCCACGAGGCTCTCTGAAGGACATGGGGGGTCCCCTGGCCACCTCCCGAGGGGGTGGTCTCCCGGGAAGGATACCTTCCCCGGCCACTCGCGCCGCTCCCTGGGTCCCTGGGATCAACGCTCAGAACTCACACCGCCGCCATGTTGTCGTCTCCATAGATACAGGACGCGCAGGGCCGGCGTCCCCTGGTATCCCAGGGCAACGACGGCAACCCGAAGGAGTCACGATTCATAGAAGGCGAAAGCGCCGCCCAACTTTAATCTTTACCCTCAATTTTTATTTCCCGCCTTTACCTGCTAGTAGTAACTGGACTTCGGTCAGTCGCAGCATCGTATGTATAGTCTCCCAGTCCCCTAGCATGGTACATATAGTCTCTTGTCGTGCCGTCCCCTCAATCGTGACTTTAGTTGACGACCTGGACTGGGCACCTGAGTGAGTCGATCCTGTTCCTTCCCGACATGCTTTGGTGACACAGGATCAGAATCTCAACCGGAGCTTCATTCTGTGATTGCAGTTGTTAACGTAAAAGCAGCCCGTACTTATTTCTTATCTGCATATTGCTTTGCAAATAGATTCCTTTTGCTGATGGGAGAGAATGCGTCCTTGGAGTTTTCTCCAGCATTTCCTCCTGCCCAACACAAAGCTAACTCTTTAGGGACCTGAGGCAAACGTGTGAAGAAGGCATTGCTGTACATAATGTGGATTTGGGGGAGCCCGTTTGTCCGTGTGTGGGTGTGTTGGGGGAAGGGTCTCATTTGATGAAGGCTCCTTCCATGGGTGAAACTGGAAGTCTCAAAGTTCGTTCATGGACAATGAAAGACGTTTCCCTCTCTGGGACAGCGATGGAGGGTGTTAGGGGGCGAGACCTTTGTGAGTTTAGGGGCAAACCCAGAAAATAAATTCTCATTTTGGGAAAGTTGAGTTTACTTGTGAAAGGTGAAAGATGGCCTTTGGTGACAAAGTGTCCTGAGAGACCACGTGGCCAGAGGCTGGCTGAACTGGAGGGAAGGGGAAACTAAGGGGTCCGTTAATTTCTGCCAGCACGATTAGGTCTGGAGTTTTCTTGGGACTGAAGAATGTGGGACTCAGTGAGCTTTTTCACTGGTTTTAACGTCATTCTCAGCATCTGAAACCTGTACTTTGGACATGATGACTTTTATGCCTTTTGTCATTCCTGTAATGATTTTCTGTTTGTTTTCCCCTAAGCTCTTTTTGAAAGGATCAGCCCAAGTCAACTGGGGCTAAGGGACCTATTTGTCCATTCTTAGGCCAAAAAGAAATAGGGAGGAGTGACTCTGGGGGCAAGACTTGGTAGTGGCCTCAGGAATCCTGGCAAGAAAACCCCAAGGAGAAGGAAGAGCTCATGCAAGGAGCCACAGATCCCAGTGCCTCTTCCCTGAGAGAATGCCTCTCCAGGGACCGGGCATGCCCAACTCTTGGTGGATTCTGGGCTCGGGAAGATGAAAAGAGGTTCTCAGTAGGGGTCCTGTGGATTCTGCTTCTGTGAAGTTCTGGCCGCCTCCCTGAGTTCTGCTGGTGTGAGTGACCTTAACTCACGTGGACTCCCAGGGAGAGGCCTGAGCTGGACTTTGCCCCAGGAGACAAACAGCACAGAAAGGGGCGTGGCAAGGGGTTGAGCCTGAGGAAGGGAGAGGAAGCCAGGCTTGCTTCGGAAGTCCCCCTTTTCAGGAGCCCAGAACCTGTGGGAGATAATGGGTGCTGGGTCCTCGTGACAACATGTTCTGTGGATCCAAGACAGACAATGGAGGTGGGTGCTGTTTGGTTCAAGGCTGTGAACAAGAGTGAGTGGTGATTCAGGAAATTGATGAAGACCAGCACGTGAGAGGAGGGAGGAAGGACGATGGGTAGAAGACAGATTCTAATCCTCCTGGTTGGAAGCTGAAGATGGGGGTAATAAAGCATAGCCAGTGACTTGGGCTTCAGCACACACAAATATCTTTTCTAAGCTTTTTTCCCACACCTCCCTGCCTCCCGCTGCAATAGAGAAGATTGTGGGCCAGGAAATCAGGCAGACCTGAGATTAATCCTGACTCTCCTACTTATTGGCTATGTGACCTTGGGCAAGTCACATGACCTCTCGGAGCCTCAGTTTCCTCATCTGTTACCTGGGGATAATTATCAAAAGGCTGGTGTAGGGAATGAGTGATCAGGCATGTGTAAAGAACTTAACACATGGTAGACGATCAGCAAAGGTGAACATACACACACACACACACACACACAGAGGAAGGTCACTCACTAAATGAGAGGTTCCTATAAATAAGTCACTAGGCCCTCTGTGTCCCCTCCTCTCCTGCACACTGGAGAGGCAGGAAGTTCTCCTCTCCACATCTTCCTCCTGTTTCTCCAAGGAGGCTGCCTTGCTGCTCCAAGGTGGAGAAAGACAAAAGGAGATGCCAGGGTGATCTGCTGTCCAGATGGCAAGTTAACCCAGCTCCAGCACTTGAAAGGCCCTCTCCTACCTTCTTTCCCCTGAAACTCTGACTCCATTTTGAGTGTTGGTCCTGAAATCAGGTCTGCATCCAAGATGTACGTAATCTAGAAGAGGGAGATGAGGAGGTGCTCCTGACCTCTGAAGTTAGGGGAGTAACTCCTCTAAGCTAAGCCTGAGGGGTGGAGAGTGATAGGAGGCTTCAGCCAAGAGGGCCACTCGGGTGGTTCAGGGCTTGATGTGGGGGCAGGCATGGAGCATTCTCTGCATTAGAGTGCCATGTTCCCCTGTAGCAGCTGGCAGGTGGAGGAGAGTGTGTTAAGAGATTGATGGCACCTCCAGCCTGAAAGCAGCCAGGGCACAGTTGGCAGGGGTTTGGGGTAGATGGCCATATGTCAAGAGAATTCAAAGGAAAGTGTTCCATTCTGCCTGGGACCTCCATAAGGTTTTCTCATTCTCCTGTGCCAACCCAGATCCCCCTAGATCACTTTCTTCCTCTGTTCATCATCCTCACCAAAGGGTAGATAGACACACAGGCCAACAGTAGGGAGATGGAGAGAAAAGGACAAGAAGCTTGATCCCATAAGATTACAGTTCAAGTCCTGATTCTAGCGTTTGATGGCTGAGCATTTTCAGGCAAGTTGTTAAACGTTCCAGAACCTCACTTTCCTTACCTGTAAAATGGGAACAAATGTGTAGTATTCAAAGCGCTTAACAGTTGGTAAGGTGTGGAGCATGGCCTCTGGAAATGGACTTCAACTGGGCTTAGAGCCAGAGTGGGCTTCTGAGAGCCCACATTGTGCCAGGCCTTCACCCTTTAGTTGTTGGGTCATGGGGAAGCCTACGGGGTGCAGGGAGGAGACTGAGAGAGCAGCCACAGCAGTGGAGGACTCAGTCAGTGACTATTTATGAACTGGCGCTAAAGCAGCTGTAGATTTCAACAGTCAGCAAAGCTACACTGAATAGTGTTAGTTGTAAGTCAGACCCGAGGACAAATCCGTGTCTCGTCTACTGTGTACAGTTATTTATTTCCAGCCAAAACGTGAAGTCTCTCCCCCTCTAATTCCTCCTCATTGGTGGACGATCAGTCATCACGTGTACCTGCTCTTTCCTTTACTCTGTGTGTGCTCCTTCTGTGTTAGCTCTCCCCGCTGTCTTCCCTGCACCATCTCCTGCAGGCTCGCCAGCTCCGTGCATCCCTGGCCAGCACCATGGACAGCTCCGGCTGACCAGCCCATCCTAGGCCATCCCATTCTTCCTGCCTTCTATCTCCTCTTCTCCCACCCACCCTAGCACAGAAACTCTGAGGTATGAACTGAATGAGGGACATCCCTGAGAAGACAGTGGAGTGGAGTGGTTGAGAACCAGTTCTGGAATAAAACAGACTGGATTTGAATCCTAACCCCGCCAGCTCCCAGCTCTATGATATTGTTCCTTGTCTCCTATAAAACCCGTCTCCTCATCTGTAGACAGAGAACACCTTAACAGCTACACCAAAGGTTGTAAGGTTTAGGTGAGATAAAAGATTTAAAGAACTTAGCACAGTGCCTGGCTTATTATATGATCTGAATAAATGAAGAACACCACTGTTCTGTGACTTTCTATCCTGTCTAATTCCTCAAGCCCTTTTCTAATCCATTTCTGACTTTTTTCAATCTATTTTCCTCTCTCAAGTGAAGGTGTCATAGCGTGATCACTGGCTCAGTGCATCTGGCCTGTCTTGGGTTTGGAAATTGGCTTGGACTTCATGTATGATAAGGGAGCCCACCCCTGACTGGCCCATGAGATTCTGTCTTTTAGATTTTTTTTTACATTTTAAAAATTTTGAGTTAATTTTAGATGTACAGAGAGTCATAAAAATAGTACAGGGAGTTCTCATAAACACTTTACCCAGCTTCCCCTTAAGTTAACATCTTACATAACCATAGAACATTTATCAAAACTAAGAAATTAACCTTGCTACAATAGTACTAATAGAAAAGTGCAGAATTTATGTATATTTCACAAGATTGTCCACTAATGTCCTTTTTTGGTTTAAGTATCCAATCCAGGATCCCAACTGGGGTGTTTCCTGAATCTTTCTTTGCCTTTCATGACCTTGACTCTTTTGAAGAGTCCTGTCAATTATTTTGTAGAATGTTCCTCAATCTGGGTTTGTTTCTTATGATTAGAGTAAGGTGTGCATCTTTAGGAAGCATAACACAGGGGTAACATGCCCTTCTTAGTGCATCATATCAGAGGGTACACGGTGTCACTGTGTATTATTGGTGATGTTAACTTTGATCACTTGGCTAAAGTGGTGTCTGCCAGGATTCTCCACTGTAAGTTTCTATTTTTTCCTCTTTATTAGATTTTGATCATACCCATCTTTTGCTTCTCTAGGATTAAGAGTTCAAAACCAATAAACCTGTCCTCACAGTAACCTTTCCACCCCTACACTCCCAACCACTCCCCCAAGCCACACCCATTCCCTATTATCTGCCTGGCCACTTTCCTCTGAGCTTTCTTGAGTTGGGCATTCAGAGGTGTGCGCAGAAGTCAAATGCGGACATATCTGAAGTTTGTGAGGGCAAAAGGGTACTTCTGGCTCATTTTCATGGACCTTCTTGTTGAGGTCATACAAGTTTCTGCTTGTGGGGGCGCTCTGAGAAAAACTGGCCAGCACTGTCCACAGGAATGTCCAGCCCCTTTCTTAGGTCTGGCCTCAACCTTTGAGCACTTTCTTCAACATCTAACATTTGACTTTTTAAAATCGCTAATAGCATTCCTTCCACTTGGCCATGTATAGCTCCTTGCTACCCACTAGCCCAGATCCTTGAGCTTCCTTCCTTCTAGAAGGCTCTTCACTCCTCCCAGAGTTTGCTATCATCAGAGATCCTGCCACCAGAGCAGATACATAACATTCCTTCAGTCAACCGAGTGTGAAGTGCTGTGCTCATCCAACCCTCCCCTCTGTCCCCCTCTCTACCTGCCCCAGGTTCATTCCGGGTCAATGTGTCTTCTCATGCCGTCCCTTAGAAGATGAAGAGGCACCACACTTCCTCTAGCCTCATGCAGGCTCCATTTTGAAGAGCTTTTGTGTAAAATTGTGTTAAAGGTCTCTGGAAAGCCTCAGAAGATGTTTTCCTAGCTTCCCAGTCTCTCCTTGCCCTTTGTCCTGGTTGCTATTGCTGTGTAAGAAATTACTCCAAAACTTCAAGGTTCGAAGCAACCATTTTATCTTGCTTATGATTTTGCGGGTCAGGAATTCAGGAAGGGCTTAGTCAAGCACTTCTCGCTTGAAGTCTCTCATGCAATTCCATCCAGATATTGGCCAGGGCTGCAGCCATCTGACGGCTCCATTGGGCTAGATAGCCAAGACGGTCCACTCACGTGGCTGAGAGTTGATGCCGGCTATTGGCTGAAAGCTCAGCTAGGCCATGATGGGAATCTCTATCTATAGCCTCTCCAGCTTGGAAATCTCAGGGTAGAACCGGGCAGAAGCTACATGGCCTTTCTGACCTAGCCTCAGGCCAGATTCAAAGGGAGAGGAGTGTCAAATAATTTGTGGACATATTTTAACCACTGCCGCTCCCACCAAAATGCGATCCTCTGACGGCATGTAGAACATTATTCTTCCAGGGCCACCTTCCCTGACAGCTTCTTGGCCACCCCCAGCCCCATCAGATCTTTTAGATTGAGGCTGGGACTGCCTTCCTCCCATTCTTCTGGGATGGTAAATTAACAGTTCCCACTTCCCTCAGTTTGCTGCTGCAGTGGGCCTGGGTTGCTGTCTGGACTCTGCCACTGTGTGATTTGGGGAAAGTGACTTCACTTCTCTGGGCCTCAGTTTCTTCTCTGCAAAGTAGGAATTAGGAGTGACCCCACTTCACAGGCTGTTAGGATCTTAAAAGAGAGTGTAGATTTAATTTTTTTTTAATTTGTCTTTTGTTTTTTTTAAAGATTGGCCCTGAGCTAACATGTGTTGCCAATCTTCCTCTTTTTCTTCTTCCCTCCAAAGGCCCCTAGCACACAGTTGTATATATTCTAGTTGTAGGTCCTTCTATGTGGGACACCACCTCAGCATGGCTTCATGAGGGGTGACATGTCTGCACCCAGGATCCGAACAGGTGGAACCCTGGGCCACCAAAGCAGAGCACGCGAACCCAGCCACTCAGCCATGGCCTGGGCCCCTTTAAAAGATAATGTAACTAGCTCGACTAGCACAACTGGTGCTCCTAGGTGTAGAAGAAATACCTGTGGGCAAGTCATTTTCCCTCTTGGAGCCTTAGTGTGTTTATCTCTGAGATGGGGATACTAATTCCCTTATCCTGCTTCCCCATGTGATCAGAGGGGGTCTTAAATGGACTGCAGCAGGGGGCCAGCCCAAAAGTTGAGGCTTGCCCACCCCAGCCTGGGTGTGAAGCCCCCTGTGTCTGTGCCTCACTGGGGCGAATGCGATGTGTGCGTGCGAGGTGGCCTGGGTGTGCCTTGGGGCAGCGCTGAGTGCAGGGTGGGGCCTCTATCTGCCAGGCCTGGCCTTATCAGATCCAGGCTGGCCACAGCGTGGCCCAGTGGAACAAAGAGGCTTTTGAGAACCAGGCTGGGGTGTGGGACGTGGGGCGGAGCCCCAGGAGGCGCATTCCACACAGGGGGCAGAGGGCACAGGGTGAGGAAGCTGCTGCCACCAACCCCTGCCAGGGTTGTTTCCCCATGGTGAAGGCACCCTTGGAGAGGGGAGCAGGGCCTGTGCTCTCCCCCACGGGCTCCCTTCCTAGAGTTGGACTTCTTTGGGGCACAGCATTTCCCCTCTCCTACTCCCATTTTGCAGTCTCCCTTCCTGGCACTTTTAGCACCAGCCACACTGGCTCCCAGTCCTTGAGCATGCCCTGCACTCTCCCTCCACACATCTGCGCCCAATGATCCCTCCACCTACCCTTGCCCAAGCCACTCACACGCTGAAGGCCCAGCTCAAAGCCACTTCCAGGCAGTCCCCCTATACTTTATCCCATGTGGCACCGTATGGAACTTCTCTCTGAATTTTCATCACTTGTGGAATCGGCTGACAGTAGCAGAGGCCCAGGGCCTTCAGGTCCACTGTATAAGGTAGTACAAGTTGTACACTGCACAAGGGCTCTAGGCTGGGCAGGCAAAGGAGGCTGAAATCCAGACAGGCTGCACGTCCCACAGTGCACCCGGAATGAGGTTCTGCCCTAAACGGACTTTCTGTCTCCTGGAGCCAGGCCAGAAGAGTTGCCTCTTCTAGTTGGATCTCCTGAGGGGTGTGTTTACTACATTTTTCCAATGGAGGGGTGCCTATTTCTGGTTCCCACACTGGGGCTGTGGGTGCTAACAGGGTTGGTTGCCTAAGGGATTGTTGTGTTCATTTTAGCCCTTCCCAGCACAGGGCCAGTCGCTGTCAGAAGCCATCCCGCAGGCAGCATCTTCAGGCGTGTGTTGGGGGAGAGAGGAGAGTGCAGGCCCACATGGCTTTGGAAGAGCCCTGCCCAGTGGTGATTGGGTCTTTCCAAACAAAGGCTGCAAGGACAGCTCAGAGATGGGGACCTGAGGAGAGGTCTCGGCACAGACAGGTTGGGGAGCCAGGGAGCAATTGCCCCTGTGTTGAGGGCAGTCTGCCCAGGCAGCTCCAGAGCCCTCACAGCCAGGACGTTCCCCATTTTGTCTCCTGGACCTCGACACGCCAGGTCTCCCTGTCTCCAGTTCTCCCTGAGGACCTGCGGGCCTAGGCACAGGTCTTGCAATTTGCCTGGACTGGGGTATCAGAGGCTACTCTGAGTCTCCTCCCCCTGCACTTCCAGTGGGGAGAGGGGCACAGAGAGAGCAGGAGCCTGGAGGGTCCCTTGAACTCAGGTAGCCCAGCCTTGGGCAGTGAGGAGAGATGACACCTATATGGGACGTCGCCCTTACAGGTGCAGATACTGAGGCCAGAGAAGGGCCAAGGTCAAGGGCTCTGGCATGGGAGAGCGAGATCTCACAGTTAAAACCTGAGGTCAACTTGGGCCCTCTCCCCACACCCACCGCTCACCTGAACTGGCTTCTTGTCCTGCCATTCTAGTGCCTAAAAGTCTGCAGTCCGTCACCTTCTTTCTGACCCCACAGCCACCTCTTTAGTCCAGGCCACCAAGTTCTCTCCCCAGTAAACAACTGCCCGCTTCCACGGCTGCCTTCTCTGTCTGTCCTCCGCGCTGCAGCTGGTGAGCTTTCTGAAACGATCTAGTCGTGAGCTTCCCCAACTTCGACCCCCCAGGCACTCTCCAGGCCTTCAAGATAAAGTCCAGGTGCTTGGAACTCAAGAATCTGTGTCATCAAACTCCTGCCCACCTCTCTACCCCAGCTTTGCCAAGCCCACATGAGTAGAACAGCTCTGCAGTGCTGACCCGACGGTGAGCCCCAGGCTCACTCAAGCCTCCCAGCCTTGGCACTTATTGTGTCCCCAGACTGGATCCCCTTCCTTTACTTACCTGCCACACAAACTCCTCTTTGTCCTACCTGCAGCATCCTCCCCTCCAGGAAGTCTTCCTGCTTCCCAGCTTCTTCCTGTCACTCCCATAGCCCCTCTGAGGATGTCAGTCACAGCACTTAGCCCATGTTGTGGACATCCATCTCCCTACGCCGCTCCCTACCACCCAGGAGTTCGCTGAAGACAGGGACCGCCTCTGTCCCCACTCTGGTGCAGTGCCCGACTCCAGGGAGTCCAGTAAGCGATGAGTGAAGGGTGAACGAAGATCACAAATGTGGATGCAGCAGCCTTGGGGGCTGAGCGTGGTCCTGGGAGGAGAGGCCAGTGTTGGGTAAGTAGCTGCCTGGGCCCGGGCAGCGTCGTTGGCCTTCCTCTGGCCTCAGCATCATATGGAGGAGGGTCAAACTCCGTTCTGGTGGGAGAGATTGGGGCCATCATGCTGCAGAGGTGGAGGATGACTTTCCAGGCTGTGTCTCCTTGTCTCCCCACTTACACAGTTTCCTCAAATCTGCGCCCAGGATCCCCAGAAAAGCTGCAGGGCCCCACCTCCACCCTAAAGTTGGTCTTTTGAGGGTCTGAATTCAAACAAAATTTTTTTCTGAATCTTTGCAGCCTTCTTTGTCTGAAGAATGAATGTATTTCCTGGGGAGTTCCATTGAGAATAGAAAGGTCGGGGGACACCAAATGGCTCTGTGTCTGCAAGACAGAGTGTGCCCAGGCCCAGTAGGAGAGGCGGGTAGGCCCCCCCACAGGGTAGAGCTCTCTCTCATTCCCTCCCTCTTTCTCTCTCTCTCCCAGTAGAATATCTACAGGGAATGTGCAGATGAAAGGACAAGAGTATCTTGACCTTGACCTTATGTTTCTCATTGTAAATGAGTTCACGGACATTCTGGGCCCTGTGAGCCTGGTCCATGAGAGTCAGCCACGGAGAGATGGGTCCACTCTAGATGTGCTGACAAAGCAGATTTCCAGGCCTGAGTCACTGAGAGTGCCTCCCAGAAAGGACCCAAGTTCACCAACGGAAAAGCCTTGTGCTTGAAAACAGTGGGCCCGAGAGCCAGACGCATGGGTTCAAATCCTGCTTCTGTCACTTGCTGTGTGATCTTAGGCAAGTCACTTAATTTCCCTGTGCTTCCATGTTCTTGTCTGGAAAATGGTACTATGAAAGGGTACCCCACATAAGACTGTTATGAAAATTAAATGGGTTACTACATATAAAGCACTTAGAACAATGCCTGGCAATGGTTAATCTTCGTTAGGTGATAGCAGCTTGTCATTATAGCCTGTGGGGGTGTATTTCCTCCCAGATGGCAGCTGCCAGGGTAAGGAAGTTTTCCCTGGAGTTTTCCTTGCTGGTGGTGGGGGATGGCTAAGACTCTGAGCATTCACCCCCACAAAGTCATCTCTGTAAGAGGAGAGAATCTGGGCAGTGGGCCTTACCTCTGGCTCTCCACACTGGGGGGAACCCTAATTTGTAGCATACGCCAATTTCCATGGTGTAAATACTGCCACCATGACCTGTTTCAACTGGCTCCTGAAATTCCTGAAAATTTAACCATTGTACCATTGGGCCTGGGAATCTCAGCTGATCTGTGGTGAGTATAGAAAAACCTGCCTTGGGACAGAGAGACCAAGAGAAAATCAAGAAGGGAGTCCTCCTGTTTGGGCAATAAACTAACTGGGCCTTCTCTAGACTAAGCGTGTTTCTCAAAGTGTGGTCCATGGACCATCTGCCATGTTCTGGGTGTTTGTAAAAATAAGTTCCTGGGCCTCACTCTGGACCTATTAAAGCAGAAACCTAGAAGTAAGGCCAGGAATCACTTTGGAACAAGCCGCCCAGGTGATTCCGAGGTTGAGAACTGCTAGGTTAGGAACCCCTGCCTTATCCAGGAAGTCAGAAGCGGCCACTAGGAGTGTGAATTCTACAGACTCTTTTCATACCACTGCCCATTATCCACAGTGAAGAATGAGAAACCCAGGCCCTGAGAAAGAGCAGAGGAAGAAGAGAGAGCGCCGTGACTGGGGCACAATGAGCTGGTTCTAGATGAGTGAAGTGACCCTGAACGAGCTACCGCAGTTCTCTTCTGGTCCAATGGCATTTGGCGCAAACTTTGGGGTCAGCATGTAAAGGCCTTGCCTGGCCCAGAGCCCAGCTCTGTTGGGACTTTGCAGAGCTGCTGGATGAGAAAGGGCTCAAAGAGGTGGAACTCTGCAGGTTTTGTCCCTGCAAGAAGGAGAGCACACTCCTGGACACACTCACCCAGGCTCCAGACTATCTCTGTGTTGGCCCCTCTCAGCGTCCTGGACCCTACGTCTCTAACAACTTAAATAATTTTTATTACAAAAGGAAGAAAAGACCAAAACATCCCCAAAAGTCTCCCATGGGCTTCCCCCTCCGCGCCAATAAATAAGGTGGGGGAGACTGACTGGAGGAGGGGGCAGGGTCGTGGTTCAGCAGAAGAGGGAGCTTAGCCTGGGCAGGGGTGGGAAGGACATTCAGCCTACTCTCCCAGCCCCGGGCGCTAGGATCACAGTGGCTGGAGCACAGAACTCTGCCTACTGACAGCAACAGTCTCTGGATGTGTCCCGAGGAGTGTGGCCAGGGAGGAAGGTCATGCCTCAGGATGGCCAGGCTGGCTGCCCCACCCTGCAGCCTTCTCAGTTCTGGCAGCACTGAGTCCAGCCAGCTCCCTGCTGGCTCCCAGGGAATCTAGCAGCATCAACTGAGGTGTAAGCCCACCGAAGGAGGGCCTAAGACAGATGGAATGGGTCCTCCCCCTTGG